>NC_053024.1:252965476-253093298 GCF_003073215.2 Triticum urartu
CTGGGCTCATCATCGCTTCCTCATAGTTTGCAAGTTCATCATGGTCTAGTAACATGACTTCCAGAACAGGATTACTGTACCACTCTGGTGTGGATCTCACTCTGGTTTACCTACGAGATTCGGTAGTAACTTGATCTGAAGTTACATGATCATCATCATTAGCTTCCTCACTAATTGGTGTAGTAGTCACAGGAACAGATTTCTGTGATGAACTACTTTCCAATAAGGGAGCAGGTACAGTTACCTCATCAAGTTCTACTTTCCTCCCACTCACTTCTTTCGAGAGAAACTCCTCTAGAAAAACTCCGAATTTAGCAACAAAAGTCTTGCCTTCGGATTTGTGATAGAAGGTGTACCCAACAGTCTCCTTTGGGTATCCTATGAAGACATATTTCTCCGATTTGGGTTTGAGCTTATCAGGATGAAACCTTTTCATATAAGCATCACAATCCCAAACTTTAAGAAACGACAACTTTGGTTTCTTGCCAAACCACAATTCAGATTGTGTCGTCTCAACGGACTTAGATGGTGCCCTTTTAAACGTGAATGCAGCTGTCTTTAATGCATAACCCCAAAATGATAGTGGTAGATCGATAAGAGACATCATAGATCGCACCATATGAAATAAAGTACGGTTATAATGTTCGGACACACCATTATGCGGTGGTGTTCCAGGTGGCGTGAGTAGTAAAACTATTTCACATTGTTTTAACTGAAGGCCAAACTCGTAACTCAAATATTTTACCTCTGCGATCATATCGTAGAAACTTTTATTTTCTTGTTACGATGATTCTCCACTTCACTCTGAAATTCTTTGAACTTTTCAAATATTTCAAACTTGTGTTTCATTAAGTAGATATACCCATATCTGCTCAAATCATCTGTGAAGGTCAGAAAATAATGATACCCACCGCGAGCCTTAACACTCATCGGATCTCATACATTAGTATGTATTATTTCCAATAAGTCAGTTGCTCGCTCCATAGTTCCGGAGAACGATGTTTTAGTCATCTTGCCCATGAGGCATGGTTCACAAGCATCAACTGATTCATAATCAAGTGATTCCAAAAACCCATTAGCATGGAGTTTCTTCATGCGCTTTACACCAATATGACCTAAACGGCAGTGCCACAAATAAGTTGCACTATCATTATTAACTTTGCATCTTTTGGTTTCAATATTATGATTATGTGTATCACTACGATCGAGATCCAACGAACTATTTTCATTGGGTGTGTAACCATATAAGGTTTTATTCATGTAAACAGAACAACAATTTATTCTCTTACTTAAATGAATAACCGTATTACAATAAACATGATCAAATCATATTCATGCTCAATGCAAACACCAAATAACACTTATTCAGGTTCAACACTAATCCCGAAAGTATAGGGAGTGTGCGATGATGATCATATCAATCTTGGAACCACTTCCAACACACATCGTCACTTCACCCTTAACTAGTCTCTGTTTATTCTGCAACTCCCATTTCGAGTTACTAATCTTAGCAACTGAACTAGTATCAAATACTGAGGGGTTGCTATAAACACTAGTAAAGTACACATCAACAACATGTATATCAAATATACTTATGTTCACTTTGCCATCCTTCTTATCTGCCAATCACTTGGGGTAGTTCCGCTTCCAGTGACCAGTCCCTTTGTAGTAGAAACACTTAGTCTCAGGCTTAGGACCAGACTTGGGCTTCTTCACTTGAGCAACAACTTGCTTGCTGTTCTTCTTGAAGTTCCCCTTCTTCCCTCTGCCCTTTTCTTGAAACTAGTGGTCTTGTCTACACTCAACACTTGATGTTTTTCTCGATTTCTACCTTCGTCAATTTCCGCATTACAAAGAGCTTGGGAATCGTTTCTGTTATCCCTTGCATATCATAGTTCATCACGAAGTTCTACTAACTTGGTGATGGTGACTAGAGAATTCTGTCAATCACTATCTTATCTGGAAGATTAACTCCCACTTGATTCAAGCGATTGTAGTACTCAGACAATCTGAGCACATGCTCACTAGTTGAGTGATTCTCCTCCATCTTTTAGCTATAGAACTTGTTGGAGACTTCATATCTCTCAACTCGGGTATTTGCTTGAAATATTAACTTCAACTCCTGGAACATCTCATATGCTCCATGACGTTCAAAACCTCTTTGAAGTCCCGATTCTAAGCCATTAAGCATGGTGCACTAAACTATCAAGTAGTCATCATATTGAGCTAGCCAAACGTTCATAACGTCTGCATCTGCTCCTGCAATAGGTCCGTCACCTAGCGGTGCATTAAGGACATAATTCTTCTGTGCAGCAATGAGGATAAACCTCAGATCACGGATCCAATCCGCATCATTGCTACTAACATCTTTCAACACAATTTTCTCTAGGAACATATCAAAATAAACACAGGGAAGCAACAACGCGAGCTATTGATCTACAACATAATTTGCAAAATACTACCAGGACTAAGTTCATGATAAATTTAAGTTCAATTAATCATATTACTTAAGAACTCCCACTTAGATAGACATCCCTCTAATCCTCTAAGTGATTACGTGATCCAAATCAACTAAACCATGTCCGATCATCACGTGAGATGGAGTAGTTTCATTGGTGAACATCGCTATGTTGATCATATCTGCTATATGATTCATGCTCGACCTTTCGGTCTCCGTGTTCCGAGGCCATATCTGTATATGCTTGGCTCGTCAAGTATAACCTGAGTATTCTGCGTGTGCAACTGTTTTGCACCCGTTGTATTCGAACGTAGAGCCTATCACACCCGATCATCATGTGGTGTCTCAGCACGAAGAACTTTCGCAACGGTGCATACTCAGGGAGAACACTTCTTGATAATTAGTGAGAGATCATCTTATAATGCTACCGTCAATCAAAGCAAGATAAGATGCATAAAAGATAAACATCACATGCAATCAATATAAGTGATATGATATGGCCACCATCATCTTGTGCTTGTGATCTCCATCTTCGAAGCACCGTCATGATCACCATCGTCACCGGCGCGACACCTTGATCTCCATCGTAGCATCGTTGTCGTCTCGCCAATCTTATGCTTCCACGACTATCGCTACCGCTTAGTGATAAAGTAAAGCATTACAGCACGATTGCATTGCATACAATAAAGCGACAACCATATGGCTCCTGCCAGTTGCCGATAACTCGGTTACAAAACATGATCATCTCATACAATAAAATTTAGCATCATGTCTTGACCATATCACATCACAACATGCCCTGCAAAAACAAGTTAGACGTCCTCTACTTTGTTGTTGCAAGTTTTACGTGGCTGCTACGGGCTTAAGCAAGAACCAATCTTACCTACGCATCAAAACCACAACGATAGTTTGTCAAGTTGGTGCTGTTTTAACCTTCGCAAGGACCGGGCGTAGCCACACTCGGTTCAACTAAAGTTGGAGAAACTGTCACCCGCTAGCCACCTTTGTGCAAAGCACGTCGGGAGAACCGGTCTCGCGTAAGCGTACGCGTAATGTCGGTCCGGGCCGCTTCGTCCAACAATACCGCTGAACCAAAGTATGACATGCTGGTAAGCAGTATGACTTATATCGCCCACAACTCACTTGTGTTCTACTCGTGCATATAACATCAACATATAAAACCTAGGCTCGGATGCCACTGTTGGGTTTCGTAGTAATTTCAAAAAATTTCCTACGCACACGCAAGATCATGGTGATGCATAGCAACGAGAGGGGGAGAGTGTGATCTACGTACCCTTGTAGATCGACAACGGAAGCGTTAACTTGGTTGATGTAGTCGTATGTCTCCACGGCCCGACCGATCAAGCACCAAAACTACGGCACCTCCGAGTTCTAGCACACGTTCAGCTCGATGACGATCCCCAGACTCCGATCCAGCAAAGTGTCGGGGAAGAGTTCCGTCAGCACGACAGCGTGGTGACGATCTTGATGTACTACCATCGCAGGGCTTCGCCTAAGCACCGCTACAATATTATCGAGGACTATGGTGGAAGGGGGCACCGCACAGGGCTAAGAATATGATCACGTGGATCAACTTGTGTCTAGAGGTGCCCCCTTGACCCTGTATATAAAGGAGCAAGGGAGGAGGAGGCTGGCCCTAGGAGGGGGCGCGCCAAGTGTGGAGTCCTACTAGGACTCCCTAGTCCTAGTAGGATTCCACCTCCCATATGGAATAGGAAAAGAGGAAGGGAAAAGGAGAAGGAAGGAAGGGGGCGCCCCCCTTCCCTAGTCCAATTTGGACCAGACCAAGGGGAGGGGTGCGGCCACCCTTGAGGCCCTTTTTCTTCTTTCCTGTATGGCCCAATAAGGCCCAATACGTATTCCCGTAACTCTCCGGTACTCCAAAAAATACCCGAATCACTCGGAACCTTTCCGATGTCCGAATATAGTCGTCCAATATATCGATCTTTACGTCTCGACCATTTCGAGACTCCTCGTCATGTCCCCGATCTCATCCGGGACTCCAAACTCCTTCGGTACATCAAAACTCATAAACTCATAATATAACTGTCATTGAAACCTTAAGCGTGCGGACCCTACGGGTTCGAGAACAATGTAGACATGACCGAGACACGTCTCCAGTCAATAACCAATAGCGGAACCTGGATGCTCATATTGGCTCCCACATATTCTACGAAGATCTTTATCGGTCAGACCGCATAACAACATACGTTGTTCCCTTTGTCATCGGTATGTTACTTGCCCGAGATTCAATCGTCGGTATCTTAATACCTAGTTCAATCTCGTTACCGGCAAGTCTCTTTACTCGTTTCGTAATACATCATCTCACAACTAACTCATTAGTTGCAATGCTTGCAAGGCTTATGTGATGTGCATTACCGAGAGGGCCCAGAGATACCTCTTCGACAATCGGAGTGACAAATCCTAATCTCGAAATACGCCAACCCAACATGTACCTTTGGAGACACCTGTAGAGCTCCTTTATAATCACCCAGTTACGTTGTGACGTTTGGTAGCACACAAAGTGTTCCTCTGGCAAACGGGAGTTGCATAATCTCATAGTCATAGGAACATGTATAAGTCATGAAGAAAGCAATAGCAACATACTAAACGATCGGGTGCTAAGCTAATGGAATGGGTCATGTCAATCACATCATTCTCCTAATGATGTGATCCCGTTAATCAAATAACAACTCTTTTGTTTATGGTTAGGAAACATAACCATCTTCGATTAACGAGCTAGTCAAGTAGAGGCATACTAGTGACACTTTGTTTGTCTATGTATTCACACAAGTATTATGTTTCCGGTTAATACAATTCTAGCATGAATAATAAACATTTATCATGATATAAGGAAATAAATAATAACTTTATTATTGCCTCTAGGGCATATTTCCTTCACCATGTCCAAGGCAGCAGTGCCCTAGCGCCCACGTCCCGTCCCCCCACCTCCACGTTGCTCGACCGACTCCCTTTGCTCGTCCGTTGTCTCCCTCCCCAAGCCCGACCCCTCTCTCTCACACCTGGCGCTTGTCCCCACCTCTTCTTTCTTCTTCCTCACGTACCAGACCAGAAACATACGTGTACACGTACCTGACGCCTCTCCGCATCCACTTTCTTTGGAAACCCTATCCCAAGTCAACCCCAGGCCCAAGAAATTTTTCCAGTAAGTAGCCACGACCTTCCTCTACTGATTCCCTTCGAAACCCCTCGCCAAAACCCACCATATCGTCCTCTATCATCATTCCAATCTGGACGCAGAAGATGCAGCATCGCAAGTTTCCGACGCCGGTGAGACACCCCAAGCATCCTCCTTCTTGGTTCCGACTTCTCTCAACCCCTAGGCTCTGTTTGACATGGTCTTGTGATCCCTCTCCATCTACAGCAGCGGTACCAATCTTGTTGTCTTTGCCGGAGCACCCGGAGCACTGAGCTTCACCACTTCGTTCCGTCACCGTTCATCATTGCCGACCATCTCCAACTCCACCACCGGACGAGCCACTCACCGGTGCATCCTCTAAACACTCTCGCCGTCGCGCACGACTGCTGGAGCCTCCGCGACCACCATGCCTGAGCCACCCCAATGCTCCTCGTTCTTCTCTGTAAGTGTACGATCACATCCTCATTCAGTTAAAAAAATGGTTTCATAGATCGGTTTGTTTTGGTAGACGGTTTTCCTCGGTTAGATCGAACAGGTACGTTGGTTTCTTTTATTTGTACGCGTGTTAGCGGTTCAATTATAATACGGCCGAGCATAGCTTAGTTACAGAACGCACACCCCGTAGGCCCAGTTACAGCCCGCTACGTAGCTAGTGCACGTTCTGTTTTTTTTGTTTCTGTTTTTCGTTTCAGATTCAGATTTGTTTTTTATATCTTTAGATCTACAACTCCGATTTTGATGATTCTTTTTTCTACTATTTCATAAAAATTCCATCTATCCAAGGAAACCAACGAAAAATATTTTTGAGATTTTTTAATTACGAATTCAAAACAGATTTGTTACAAACACTAGATTGCTATAACTTTTATTTAAATTAGATTTTTGATTAATTCTTTTTGGCTAGTGATCACTTGATTTTTTGTCTAAGTAGTAGGATTTTGCAAATTAGTTTTTGTTTATTTTAAATTTGGATTTTAGGAAAAACAGTATTGTTTTGGTTCTAGTTTTGTTTTAGTCTTTTCTTTATAGTTTTAATTGTTTTTAATTTATTTGTTTTTGTCACTTTTGACAAATTTAGTTCTTTTCTGTTATAAAACAATAGATTTTTTCTTATTTTAAAATTTTATTTTCTTTAGTTTTGTATGAAAACTTGCATAGGTCATAGTTAGAGTTTTATAAAATATTTTTATTTGTTTTTTTTGTTATGAAAAGTTTATGAAAAATTCTTTCTGTTATTAATGAAAACCTGTTTTTTTATTTTCTGTTATTTTATTAGTTTAGTTTTTTTCTTTGTTGTTAAATTTTACTTAGGACAAAGCTATTTGTGTGTCATGACTTAGAGTTTTCTTTACTAGTTTTCCTTGGTTTTTATTTTGGTGTCCCTTGTTGATTTGTGTCTTATTTATTGATTGTTATTGTGAGTGTTAGAATTGTTTGCTAGGATGTTTTCTTATATGAATGCTATGTCTGTCAATATAGATTTTCAACGGAGTGACGAATAGTTCTACCCGGTCATTATTATGAGAGCGTTATAATCTTCATCAACCTACCAGGAAAGTTCACTTTGACCATGTTTTTCATACCAATGTTTTATTCGCATGTACTAGCACCCTTTCAACAATCCCTCCAGTAGTGTTATTGAATCTTGTAGTTGAGTAGAATGCATGAGGTAGGAACTCATCTCCCTGTTATCAAGTATGTGACATTGTTTAATTTCAATGCTATGTTATAGTAGACGGGGTTGGTATGAGTTCTCGGGTGTGGTGTGAGAATGGAGGACTCTACGTCAATGACGACAACTTCATGATGGCATCGGCAAGGACTGCATCTTCAGGACCTAAAGACTTCAAGACCTCAAGATTTCGAGACTCAGAGACAAAAATTCAATACACACTACTGGGTGAAGGACAGATTTGATGAGCACCCTGGAGCAACCAGTGGATGGCCGAGATGCATGGAGAAGCGCCATGACATCTTGCGGAAAGCTTCACCCAGACTCAAAGAGACGGAAGAATACTTCATGCCCGGAAGCTTACCTGTGCAACCGCAAGTCACTATGGGCTCTGGATTGGTTGACCTTAGTTGTGACTCTGGCTGGGACGGTGCTAGTAGATGTAGAACTACGGTAGGATTGGATGAGCACCGGACAGTGGTCAGAGGAACTCTTCGGAAGACCATGTTTCGGTCGTACTATTCTCAAACACCCTGAAGTGCGAGAACGTAGAAAGAGGGATCGAATCTTGCGGGTAAAGTGTAAAAACCTCTACAGAGGGTTAAAACCTAATCGATTAGCCTTGTCCACGGTTATGGACAATTTGAGACTCTGGACTTGGATCTATCTCAGAACTCTCAACACCGGACTGATAACTTAATTGTGGGCAGCCTATGATGTTTTGGTTATGAGACATCGGTTGGCGGAACCATGTCATGATGGAAAACTTAGTAGTCAGACACAGATCCACAAAACTCAGATTCATTTGTTGTCGGGAAAATAAAATTAGTTTTTATGTGAAACAAAACTCAGACACAGATCCACAAAGCCATATTGTATATAGTATACTTTTATCTATTTTTCTTATAATGATCTTGCTGGTACATTCAATGTATTGACCTACACAGCTGCAATGTATCATGTTGCAGGATTGTTTACGACGAGTGAGTTTCGTTGTATGGTTATGGTCTGCACTCAACCTGCCGATGGCGTTGAAGGGATTCCACACCCGATTATTTGTTTCCCCTGAGACTTATGAGGTATATATCAGTTTTACGTTATTTATACATGTGATTGCACTTTGATATATACATTGATGTACTATGTGTGCTAGCATACTGATCTAGGGATGGCACAGATACATAGAGGCTTGACCGTCTGAGGTCGGGTCGCTACAGAGATGGTATCAGAGCACATGTTGACTGTAGGACGTGACCCTAGAAACTGGAAAGCCATAGGAAAGGATATCTATAAAACTTTATATTCGAAAATGACCTTACTCCTCATCTTTTCTGATTTCATCGAATAGTCCCTCTTGCCTCAAATAGTTAGAATACACCCCATTAACTTTTGATCACACGGAGGATCAACTGAAGCCGCTCCAAGAAAGACACGATGTCAGACAACTGATGACCTCTTCAGAGTAGAGAGGATTTCACCATGCATTAGAAGAGTTGAAGCTACAACAGTTGAATACTCTGAAGACTTGAAGAACTTGAAGAATTATTTGACCTTTAGAAGACCAAACCCCTGTTATATACTTACGTTAGATGCGATGATTTGTGAGTTGCCATTTGTTTGATGTTTTTCCGACAACCACAAAATAAAACCCGTTTCTTCAAAAACTATTGTTTGTATTGTGTGTATCTTCCTCTATCTTCCGTATCTCATCCCAAAACCCTTGGACCCAATAGATGATGAATGAAGATGGAGTTGTATTTCCGAGATCAATGATATAGCTGGAGGTAGCACAATGGATACGGAACATGGAAGACCGCATGAAGGAGCACCGTATTGAAGGAGAGTATATGGTTCCATACACCTTACGATGCATCACACAAGGTGATGCAACATGGCGAGAGATACATCAAGCTATACAATGATGGAATGGAGCAAATTCTTGGGAAGAATTCAAGACGATTCTATTGAGGTCTCGTCTTATCAAGAAACCCGGTGACAGTAAAATGAAGCAAACTTGTGGATGCAAGATATGTGGAGAAATAGGACACACCTAGGAGGAACACAAGGATGGATGCCCTCATTGTGAGGAGAATCACCCACCCGAAGCTTGCCCGACTAGGCAAGTTACTTGTTTCCTGTGTCAAGTAACTACACACTACCCTACTTAGTGCCAAATTTACCCCAAGGTACAAGTAGTTACCAAGCAGCGGAAGGAAGCCATGAAAGAAGCCCTCAGGGAAAATTAAGAAGAACCTGCGATGAAGGAAGTTATTGAAGACCCTGATGGTGAAGGCCTAAACAGATTTTGCGCCCAAGCCTACTATTTATGTGGAGAAGAAGGACATTTTTCAGAGTATTGCACGAAGGAAAGACAAGAGTATCTCAGAGACTTCCCGACAACAGAAGTGAAGTTTGACCCTCAGGAAATAGAAGCTCTGATCATTACGGATAAATCCAGGAAGAGAAAATGAAGGCATCCCCAGAACAACCCAATTTCTACATAGAAGGACTTGAGTCATATCACTTGTTACAGGTGCAAGGATTTAGGTCATTACGCTAGTAAATGTCGAGAAAAGAAGCCTAGAATCCAAGGAGCCTACATAATCACAAAGAAGCCCCAAGACATGTCGGAAGACATTTGTTTTCGCTACAAGGAAGCAAGACATTTTGCTAGGGAATGTTCAAATCAGATGAAAGTTGGAGCTGAGTAGTTGAGATTTTGATATGGATAATAAGAGTAGTAGAAAGCAATTTTATTTTCATAAGTTTGACGAGTTCAATTATGTAATCGAAGCCTCAGAGTTTTTAATGGATTCATGAAATCAATAAAGTTAAGGTGACATGTTTTCATGTGTTGAATTGTATGAGTTGTTACTCTATGAACACGGATTTGGACCATTTTCGAGGATATGAGAAATATGGTCTATGGATGAAATTGTAAATCTCACTTTAAGGGTGGTAGTACCCTGTGAGAACACCTGACCGATGGCAAGGAAAAATGTATCCCACATAGTAGAGTTGGACGAATTAAGTTTAAGGATTTTATTTGATATATTAATTACCTCAAGACTATGAAGGAATGAAGTAATATTGGATTTAAAGGAGGTGCAATGCTGGAATATGGAACCATAGTAGCTCAAATGATGAGTTAAAGTTGTGCGAGTATTGAAGTGGGCCCACAACCCATAGGCCCAGGAATTAATAAGGATCAAGCCTCCCTCGAAGAAGAAATTTTGGAAGAATCTGCAATTTGATCAGCAGCCGTTTCTTAGGAGGTTACGAAAACCTGGGAGTTGTGAAGAAAGATAGATGTATTGGTCACCTTGCAGGATTAGTGGATATATCCAAACTCAGTTCATCGACAAGAGAAATTCTGCAATGCTCGTGAGAATGCCCGAGTGTTAGAAATGCGAGATTATCTAAACCTTATACAGGCTAATGATTTGGGTGCGGAATGGATTGATCACCATACAGACTTACTCTCGTCATTCGCTCTTGCTATTAGGGATGGTAAATCTAGAGTGACTTACCCATAGTAGAGAGACGTCGATGTCAAAAACCTTGTTTAAACCTTAGAATGGTAGGAAGATTGATCCATCTACAGGCAGTCGTTGCCAATCGTAGGTTATACGGTGAGATTTAGCACGGACCCATTTTCTGCAGGAGAAACCATTAATTGTTGACCACCATGAGATTTTCGATAGTTATTTAGTACTGACGACAGACCCGTCAACTGAGAAGACTCATCCTCGGAAGAACCTCACCATGATTGAGAGGACACAAGATTTTGACAAAAGGGGGTTATGCCCTTACCGGAAGAGCACCAGTAAAAGAGTTATCCCGGAGAATATAAGAAGACCGACACCATCAACCGAAAGGAATGGAGTACATGAGTTTTGGTCGGAACCATAACCCTGCTTTAAGTGTGGTAGCACACCAGACCCCTCCGGTCGATGGATTTGATGGAAGACCCCCAAACCCGAACTTTTTCTTGCTAGCCTCTTCGAATCTCGAGGACGAGATTCATTTTAAGTGTGGTAGGTTTGTAACATCCCCAAATTCTAAATTTTGGAATGTTACATTAATTAAATAAATATGATTGTATGCTTGATTGTTTGTTTGTTTGATTGACTGAAAGTGAGTGAAATTTGAAACAAAAAAATTCAAATGAGAGGGAATAAAAGGACCCCCCCCCAAAAAAAAAATCTATTTTCAATCCCTATTGAATTTTAAGTTGAATCTTGTCAAAAATTCTCTGATAAAAAATACGAGAGGAGGAATATGACACTCCAACAATCGGAGACAAGGTTTGACAATTTATATGAAACTCAAATTTTATTTCATTTTGGAGTTATTAAAAAAAGTGTTTTTTAGTATTTTATTTGGTCATGAAAATATGTTCATGTTTTTGGAAATTTTATTCTGAAAATTTTGGTATATATTATGCCTTTATAAAATGTACTTTTCAGTTTTTTTTGTGTTCTTCAATGTTTCAAAAAAAAAGAGAGAAAAAATGAGTTTAAAAAAAAGACCTCGCCAGGCCAGCTGGCCCAGCCCTAGTGCGGCCAGAGGCCAGCCGCCAGGCAGAGGCCAGCCGCCGCCCCACGTCCAAGGCAGCAACACACCAACGCCCATGCCCCCCCCCCAAAAGAGCGCCTCCACGTCTCTCGACCGACTCCCTTCACTCGTCCGCTATCTCCCACCCCACGCACGACCCCTCTCTCTCACACCTGGCTCTTGGCCCCACCTCTTCTTTCTTCTTCCTCACGTACTAGACCAGAAACATACGCGTGCATGTACTCGACGCCTCTCCGCGCCCGTTTTTTTGGAAACCCTATCCCAAGTCAACCCCAGGCCCAAGAAATATGTCCTATAAATAGCCACAACCTTCCTCGACCAAATACCTTCGAAACCCCTCGCCAAAACCCACCATATCGTTTGCTATCATCATTCTAATCTGGACGCAAACGCTGCAATTCATCGCAAGTTTCCGATGCTGGTGAGACACCCCGAGCATCCCCCTTCTTGGTTCTGACTTCTCTCGACCCCTAGGCTCTGTTTGACATGGTCTTGTGATCCCTCTTTGTCGGTGTCAAAACCGGCGGATCTCGGGTAGGGGGTCCCGAACTGTGCGTCTAAGGCGGATGATAACAGGAGGCGGGGGACACGATGTTTACCCAGATTCGGGCCCTCTTGATGGAGGTAAAACCCTACGTCCTGCTTGATTTGTTCTTGATGATATGAGTATTGCAAGAGTTGATCTACCACGAGATCAGAGAGGCTAAACCCTAGAAGGTAACCTATGGTATGATTGTATCTTGTCCTACGGACTAAAACCCTCCGATTTATATAGACACCAGAGGGGGCTAGGGTTACACAAGGTCGGTTACAAAGGAGGAGATATGCATATCCGTATTGCCTAGCTTGCCTTCCACGCCAAGTAGAGTCCCATCTGGATACGAGACGAAGTCTTCAATCTTGCATCTTCATAGTCCAACAGTCCGGCCAAAGGATATAGTGCGACTGTCTGGAGACCCCCTAATCCAGGACTCCCTCAGCAGCCCCTGAACCAGGCTTCAATGACGATGAGTCCGACGCGCAGTGTTGTTTTTCGGCATTGCAAGGCGGGTTCCTCCTCCGAATACACCATGGAAGAGTTTGAATACAAGGATAGTGTCCGACCCTGCAAAATAAGTTCCACATACCACCGTAGAGAGAATAATACTTCCACAAATCTAATCTGCTGACACGTTTCGATAGTATGACATCACTTCATGGCCCGGTTATTATTCGAACCGCTTTTCTCAACCAGCTCCGCACATATCGCGAGGCGGTTTTCTTGATACGTCTTGTCAAAGCAGAGATCGTGTTCCCCTTATCACGAAATTCTCATCAATACGGACATGGATAACCCAACCGCTCCGTAAATTACGGCGCCTAGGGAATAAGAGGTTTTGCCAGGCAAGTGGGGAGACTCATCGCCTCCTCCGCCCTTATAAAGGGACAAAGATTTACTTTTTTCACCCATGCATTCTTCCTTCTCGCTTACCCATTCCCGCACACTCGTGCTCTAGCGCCCAAGCTCGTGTTCTTCTTCTCAAACCACTCCAAGCATGTCTGGAGCAGGAGGCAAGTGGATGGTTTCCTCCGTCACGGAGGAAAACATCAAAAAGTTACGGGAGGCCGGATACCTACCTGCGAATATCACGCACCGTCTGCCGAATGCGGGGCAGATCGTCCCAGCGCCCGAACCCCATGAGAGAGTAGTTTTTCTTACCCATTTCGGCCGCGGACTGGGATTTCCTCTCCACCCGTTTGTCCGCGGGCTCATGTTCTACTATTTTCATGATCTGGCCCCCAACTTCATCCTCAACATCTCGGCGTTTATCGTCGTGTGCGAGGCCTTCCTCCGCATCAGGCCCCACTTCGACTATGGCTGAAAACCTTCAATGTCAAACCGAAGGTGGTGGGAGGCCAGCAAGCAGAATGCGGAGGCGCCATGGTGGGCAAGATGCATAATGTCACCTGGCTCGAGGGTACCTACGTGGATACCATAAAGGGGTGGCAATCGGGGTGGTTCTACATCACCGAGCCGTGCGACTCCAACTGGATGGTGGCCCCCAAATTTCGAACCGGAATATACTACAACAAGAACACCCCTATAGCATCGCGTATCTAGCAACGAAATAATAGCACGTGTTGTTAGGTCCACCTCCCATATTCCACGAAGAGCTAACCTCCCCTATCCCTACACACCTCCCCCATTATCTGTACCTCCGTGCAAATAGCACACCTCCCCCATTCCCTAAAAAAAAGCACGCCACAGATGTTGTATAGAAAAAAAAGAACATATCTTTTCTCCCCACCACTTATCTCCGCTGATTCATCTCTCCCATCGGCATGGATCCCCTAACCTCTCTCCTCCGATCCTCCCCTGTGGAGACGTTCTCCATGCCTCTCTATGCGCCCCCGCATCCATGGGTCTCCGTCGCCAGCGTGGCTCCGCGCCTCATCTGGTGTGGCTGCACAGCGTCTTCGCACGCGCGGGAGATGAATTGCGCTCGATGGTGCTGATCCGCCTCGGCTACATCGACTTCGACGCCGACGGTTCGGTAAGGCACTCCTCCCATCTTCTCTTATCCTTCCAGCCGCTGCCCACCTACATGGCCGCCGCACCTCATGCACGAGTCCGAAGGCGCAACGCGCACTACACACACCGCCTACGTGCCCCTTCCCTGGCGTCTTTGTGATGCTCGACGCCACCGCCCGACCCTCTGCCACGGCAGGTAGCCGATGCCTTTCCCCCAAGCGCTGCCTCGGCGCCCCTCTCCTGGCCTCGGTAGGATTCTTGATTGTGCCTCCATCATCTCTGTGAACGCTCGTCGCTATTGTGCGTTCGTCTCGTGGTTAAAATAATTGTACATCTTCTCTGCCTATTTGGTATGTAAGTAGTGTGTTTTCCTCTTCTAGTTGATATGCAAGTAATGTGTGCTCATTGGAAGTTAATGTCATACAGGAAAGAGGGAAGCACCACAATGAACTGCAGTCGAGTTCGAGGAATAATTGTTCTTATAATGCAATTTGGGCTCTGTTAATTGGTGAATTCTATTTTAGAAGTCCACTTTTATAGGGAAAAAGTAGGTGCCACAATCTTGAACTCCCTGTTAGTGTTAGATATTCAAGGACCTGATTTAGATTAACCTTGTAGTTTTAATATGTTGAATCACAAGTTAGCAATAATCTGTTGTATGCTTGCACCAAATCCTTTAAAAATATGTTCTTTCAACAACTGTTTATATGTCAAGTCCTCCAAATTAGGAACACAGCTAATGACACCACATGTGAGTTTGATACTGCATTTATGATCAGTTCCGCTGAATAAGTACTGAGCAAATGACATGATATTTATTAAAAATAAGGAACTGCTTTTGCCTACTGACAACCATCACAAATAAGTAATTTAGTTTTTAGTGAAAAATGAAATGACTTGATTCTTATACAGTTAGAAGAATTCCCTTTTCTTTTTAATGTGCATTATGAATTAAATTAAAAGTATGCATTTAACTTTCAGCAGTGCATGTCCAAGTCAGCTGTAATGCAAATCACAAACTAAAGGCTCACATCTAGAGAAATGACATCACCTAGGGCTCAGCATACGTAGTACTTGAATAGGAGCAGGATTATGTAATACATATCCGCTTGTGGGATGTGAATTAAATGACTAATAAACACTTTGTATTATGACGTGCATAAAAAAATCTGGTAGTAGTTTTCATGTGTTGTAGACTTGTAGTTTGATTGCGTTTATATTGTCCTGTCATGAAAGTTAACAATGGGTTTATGTGATATCCAGGGGTGCTGTTCAAAGAATTAGGTAGCTTGCCTGAATTCTTCTTGTGGGAGTTGTGCAGAATCCAGGACAATTTGTCTCCCCATAACCACTTTGGTGTCCTCTTATGGAACAAGTTATACACCACTCTGGTACATCTAATGTTCACTTGTCTTTTATGCGTATTGATAGTGTTCATATCTAATTCTCATATAACTCCCAGCTGGCTTAGTAAATACAAAACCCCGACAAGACCCTCTTTATGGTATCTCTAATTCGGATCCACGCTCAAGAAGGAATACAGGTAGAGCTACTGTTGACTTCCTCTATATATATGTATTGCAGGAACGTTAGTACTGTTTAAATTTTGTTCTGTTAACGAAAATAGTTCAAACTATGTGTATGGGATGTACCGACAGTGCAAAGATGTGTATGACCTGTGTATATCTCTAGATATCTCTTCGAGTTCGATTACAAAACATGCTGATGTACTCAAGTGATATGGGTGTTTTTGAAAGTGGTTTATGGAAGAAAATAATTTCAATGGAAGTATGCTATATTTGTGAGGTTATGCAATACAACCTGTACAAGTACATTGTTACAGATAATTCCATTTAGGATGGACGAACATCAATTTGATAATGGCGCCAAAACCATTGTATATTGTTATTAGTGAGATATTTTTTAGTCTTGATTCTTATAATAGGCCTACTTCGTGTACATCAAGGTGCATGTTTACAGTAACCAAAGGTGAAACCACTTCAGTCGTCATCTCTTCATAGACCATGATTTAATTGTATTCTCATCACATTCTTGACTTTCAGAGATGTAGATATGGTGATCGTTTATTAGCACCTTCAAATTTCTGGAAAATATATAAGAACAATCCAACTCGGCTGAGAGAAAATATGTTTGTTACACTAGTAAGTACTGACCTAGCTAGGATATAAAACTGAGGTTGTTAACTTTGGAAATGAATTGTGAGCAATGTGTGTTGATGCTACAATAGAAAAATATGATCAGTTGATATGACCACTCAAAAATGTCACAAGTATTGATCATGTAGCTAGATTATTTATCTCATGACCTTCAACCTTGTATATGTTGCTTCTCTTCTAAATTTTGTTGCTCTATTAACCTGTTTTATCTTCTTTCTCTAATGATACGTTACTCATGTCAGCTTTTTTTATTGCCATAGATGGCCCAGATAATTGAATGGTCCATGGCTAAGTTGTTAATTGCAAGGTGGAGAATGAGTGTCTAAGTTGTTGATGCAAGGTGGAGAATGAGGGTCAAGTTGTTGATTGCAAGGTGGAGAATGGGGGCTAAGTTGTTGATTGCAAGGTGGAGAATGAGGCCAAGTTGTTGATTGCAAAGTGGTGAATGGGGGACAAGTTGTCTACTACCAAATAGTTTTACATTCAAATTGTAGAACATGAATTTCATGGTCAATGTATATGAATCATTGGATTGTGCTCCATGTAATGCATCCGGCATGATTTAATAAAGAGATCTTTCCGTTTACTGGATTTTTCATTCATATGCAGTATCAATGTTGATTTAATCATTATTGTTGGTAATTTATAACATACTAACATAGAAGGGTTGCACTAATCTGTTATGTCCATTTCAAAATCAGTTCGTGTATCACCAACGCATACGAAGCGTTGTTAGGCTGCAACAATACAAGTTGCTACCCTGCAACGCTTCTTCACATCGATTACCAACGCAATTATATACGTTGTTGTAGACCCTTCCAACGCCACCAACGGCAACGCTTAATAATCCGTTGGTGTAGGCCTTGGCAACAGTTATACATACATACGACAACGCATCAATGCGTTGCTGAAGGAGGGTTCTCACCTCCTGGAAAAAAAAGGGCCTGTCCTGGGGTTCTTCGGTAGAGCTGACCGGACTCCAAACCTGCATCTAGAACATGACAAACAAGAAAATTAAGCTCGTCAACATGGTCCAGGTTATGCTCTTCCGCCGGATCCTGTCGTGCCAACAACGGGCATTTGTTTTGTGGGAGTTCGACTCGGCCCAACACCAGACGCTGCGAGAGCTCTACGACACGACGCACGAGGACGTCTGGAGGGTGCTGTTCAAGGGCGCCGAGATGCCTCCCTCCCTCACCGAGGACCGCGGACTTAGCGCAAAGCGCCGCGCCATCCGGTAGGCTTTTATATCTTTCAGGGTATTTATGTGCCCTGGTTTAGTTATGTGCTGGATCTAAGATTTCATGTCATTAACAGGACTTGACAAAGACAGCGGAGCAGCTTGATTGCCTAGCCCCCCTGCCCGAAGATCATGCAAACGCTCTTCTAACGAAGATGCTGACTCCGGCACCTTACGAGGTGCCGGAAAAGACGGCCAAGAAGAAGGCCGCGGGGACCCGAAAGGGTCTCCGGCGCAAGGTTCTATCGGACTCATTGTGGCACCCAGGTTCAGAGCGACCGGTTTACCATGCATTGCCAGCCTAGAGACCATGTCTTCTGGCAACACACAATATCTTGGTACAGAAAAACAACTGCTTTATTGATACTAGCGGAACAAAGTTTACATAACAACAACTGTCGAGGCCAAGCGACACACTCGGTGCGGCTGAACTATATGTACATTATTTAGTGAACATTAAGGGGCCTCGACCCGAACAACTACGTGGCAGCAGAATAACGTCGTGGCGGAAGCTCCATATCATAGGGACACCGATGTGGACACGATCTAGACTCGAACATCGCTCCTTTCCAACGATACTTTCCTGAAATCTGGCATGACACGCCAGGTCAGTACATTGAATGTACTTGCAAGCTCACAACAGGCATAATCATAATGACAAACCATATCATGATATTTAACCAATTATTAAAAATGCAACACTATGTCATCATGTTGTGATCATGCTCGAACGTCCCGCGGGACATCTTACCAACCGTGATCATCTCTGGATCACAAACACACTACCAAAGTGGTCTTTCTCAAGAACAACTCGTAATCCTTACGGCGATCACAACCACGACCATCATTTGGTCCCAAATGCCTCGATGGCCTTTCTGCCATCCACCAATAATGCAAAGTTCATAGCTTAGTGTGCAATTTTTATTAAACGTTGACTCATGGTGGGACCTACTACGAGGTGTCCGTAACCGTGGACTCGGCTATCGATAGATTACACACTCTGCAGAGGTAGCACACTGTACCCACACAACGGAACCCATGGCCTCGCACTCCCATTCGGGTGGACCAACGACATTCCGACAAAACCCCTCCATTGTCACAACACTCTCCCGGCCACTCCGACCCAAATCCCCAACGGGCTGGTCCTGGGTGGCCCCATGTCTACCAAAGACACCCCGATCAACGTCGTGGTCAAAACACTCCCACTCGGGGACACTCCCACTCGGGGACTCGGTACCATAATCTCATCAACGAGCACACAAGATTATGTCTGCTTACCGGGCCAGGGCAAGCACGACATAGCCTTCCCTAGATGGAGGCACCGACTAGAGGCTGTGTCAATGGACCGAATCAAGGCCTTCCCACAAAGGCAAATGTGGTTGCACTGGAAAGAAACTTGATTCAGGGGCACCATGACCCAGTCAACGTTATATTCCAGTTGAGTTATATTCAAGTTTAACTTTAAACTAAAAATGACTAGTGTCATAGCATGCCATGAAATGCAAAACAACACGTGCATCATATAATGATAAAAATGACCGATGTTATCCTTATACACACCAAGCATAAACGTCAACAACTCAAATTACTCTACTTGCTCAAAATAACTCACAACTTAACCAAAATATTTTGCAACAAGTTTTATTAATTTCTTACGCAAGAAAGTAACTCCGATAAATTTCTCATATGCTTGTCAAAAATGTTTCACTATCAACAACTCTTAATTTCCTTATCACTAAGTTGGGTTCAAACATTCTGTAAGACAAGTAATATGATTAAAAAAGTATTTAACATATTATTTTCTAATAAATTTTCATCAATCTATAAAGGCAAAACATAGCTTTAAATAATTACTAACATGCATAACAAAATTATTCCTAACATCACCTCATATAAATCTTAACTTGCTTTATCCACTAAACTAGTTTCAATCATTCTGTAAATCAAGCATAACAACTAACCAATATTTAACAGAATATAAATAACTCAATAATTATTTAAATGCATGGATTAATCATTTCATTCAAGTAAGAAAATCATAAATATTGAAATGGCATCATGAAAATGTTGCTGTGGCTTGCCTTAGTGCACATGAGGTTCACAAGCCTCCTGGTGATCCTCAAGACAAGCTTCACCTTCTGAAAATAATTTTAAACACAAAAAGAAAATATCAAGGACACTTCTGAAAATCCCCAAAAATTCTAGACAGCTCAGAAAAATCTCATCTTTGGTGAGCTGCTAGATTTCTTTTCAAAGAACACAATGCAAAAAGAATCAATTCATTTGGACTTATGGTTGAAGATTTATAGCTGTTTGAAGTGTTCTGTAAATTCAAATGAATTTGAAATTAAATAAATGGACTGGGGGGTGACGTCGAAGGCGTAAAGCCTAGGGGCGCCACCACTCGTACCGCTTCGTGCGCGTACAAAGTTGCTGACTAGCGGGCCCCGCTAGTCAGGTGGGGGAAAGGGGAGAAGGAAACAGAGAAGGCCGCGGCTTCGCCGGAGCTCTTGCCGGCGACGAGGGCTCCTTGGCCCAAACGAGAGGGACGGATGGCAAGAGGGGGTTGAGGCGCACCTGCCCGTACCCGTAGCGTAGCTAGGGGCGGTCGGACGGCGTCGGAATAGACCTCGCAAGCGGAGGCAGAACATGGAGGTCGTCGGAGTTGAGGAGGACGGCGAGCAGAGGCCCCTCCAGGGGCTCCAAGTGGGCGAGAAGGCCTCACCAGAGAGAGGCGGAGGCCCTGAAGGGGTTGCCCAGGCCTGGGATAGACTGGAGGTACTGCGGCGACTAGAGGGGATCGCCGGTGAGCTCGAGCTCGGGGACGGCGGCCCGAGGCCTGCCCGGTCGGGCTCCGGCTTCCTACTTAATCGTGGGGTGTGTGTGAGTGCTGGATGGTGCTCAAGGAGGCTGGGGAGGGCTCTATATATAGGCGAGCAGCGAGGGTGCTTCGGGCTCCGCCGGTGGACACCTGTCCACGGCGCCCGGCGACGAGCGGCGTCAGTGAGAGGGGGAGAAGGAGACGGAGGTCACGCGACCACTGTGGGCGGGCGGAGACGAGCATAGGATCAAGAGGATGGCGACGAGCACAGTGCGCTCCGCACTGTTGGGCTGGCCGGACCTTGCCCGTGCTCGCTGCGGCGAGCTCCGGCGTCAGCGAGCGCCAGGGAGGAGTTAAGGACGTTGAGACGATGATGGTGGTGAGGTTTGGCATGGTTGGGCAGGCGGGGAAGCGAGCACGTGAGCAACAGTGGCTTGGGCGCGTCGCAGAGCGCGTCGGCTGCATGCCAGCATGCCTGGACAAACGTGGTCACCGCGTGAACTATGACATCAGGTCGATCTAAGCATAAAATCAATGCATGGCATGTTGTTCGTGGTAGTTTTGAGTGTTACCAGGATTTGGTTTGGATCCAGGTGCAGTAGAGAAGTTTTCACACCCCAAGTAAGTTTCTGGTCAGTAACTTTGTGATGTTACTGTGGTCAAATGGCTTGGAGTTTGAAGCCGTGCTTTGGAGGCTAGGGATAAGTTACTAAGGTAAAGATGCACAAGAAAGTTCAGGACAAATGGAGCAAGTAAAATGGTAGTTGCTATAGAAACCCCCATTTCTGTCTAGAACAGAAAAGATTTTCTGTAGCAAAAATATTCCAAAAAGTGATGAAATATTTTTGCTCAGGAAGGTGCACTAGGGTTCACAGAATATTTGTGAATTATCTCAGATTTTTCTGAGCCAAAAAATATTGGGGTTGCTTTGAAGCAAACCGATCTGGCTTAGGGTTTTTGAAAGAAAATGAATATTTTTCATTTAAGAAAAATATTCCAAAGATTATTTTTGGGTGGGTCAGAAGTGAAATGATGATTTGGGAGGGAAGTGAAGCACTTGGGTGAAAGTCAAGGATGCCCAAGTGTTTATGTCCATATGAAAAGATTCAGAAACTCCAAGTTTCAAAAAAATTCAAATGAAAAATCAAGCAATAAGAAAGGGCAAAACCCAGGCTGTCACAAACCTCCCCCACTTAGAATGAATCTCGTCCTCGAGATTCGGTTGCTTGGGAAAACCACTCTGGATACTGATCCCTAAGGAATTCTTCCTGCTCCCAAGTTGCTTCTGACTCTGTGTGATGCTCCCACTGAACCTTGTAAAATTTTCTGACTTTACTGCGAGTGACCCTTTCCATCTGATCCAAAATTTTGAACGGTCTTTCTTCATAAGTTAAATCTTTTGCCAATTCTATCTCAGCCGTGGTAGTTCTTTTCTCAGGCGGGGATATGCATCGTCTCAATTGCGAAACATGGAACACGTTGTGTATGTCTGCCAATTCTAGGGGTAGTTCCAGTTGATACGCAACCGTTCCCACTCGAGACATAATCGGGAATGGACCAATGAATCTAGGTGCCAGCTTTCCACGAGTCTGAAATCTCTTGACTCCTTTCATAGGAGTGACTCAGAGGTATACGTGTTCTCCGGGTTCAAAACTGACCTGTCGATATTTGGCATCATAATAACTCTTCTGTCGAGATTTGGCCAATTGCAGCCTGTCTCGGATTTCCCTAACTTGTTTCTCAGCTTCCAGCATGAGATCCATTCCGAAGATACGGCTATCTCCAGTTTGAGACCAATTTAGAGGAGTGCGACACTTACGGCCATACAGAGCTTCGTATGGTGACATCTTTAGACTGGTCTGGAAACTGTTGTTATAAGAGAACTCGGCATACGGCAAGCAGTCTTCCCATTTAGCACCTTTGGCTAGCACACAGGCTCGCAACATATCTTCAAGTATATGATTTACCCGCTCTGTCTGTCCATCTGTCTGAGGGTGATAGGCAGTACTATATTTCAGTGCTGTCCCCAAGGCTTGATGGAGACGGGACCAAAAAGTGGAGGTAAACAAAGAACCTCGGTCGGAAGTGATAGTTCGGGGTACTCCATGCAGACTGATGATCCTGGATACATACAGTTGTGCAAGTTCATCTACTCTGTACCTGGTGGTGATCAAAATGAAATGAGCAACCTTGGTCAGGGTGTCTATTATAACCCAGATTGCATCCTTGCCTTGCTGAGTCCTAGGCAATCCTGTGATGAAATCCATGCAAACGTCATCCCATTTCCACTGTGAAACTGGCAGCGGTTGGAGAAGCCCGACTGGCTTCTGATGATCTGCTTTCACCTTGTTGCATATGTCGCAACAGGCTACAAAATAGGCAATGTCTTTCTTCATTCCATCCCACCAGAATATTTGTCTAAGGTCCTCATACATTTTCTTACCTTCCGGGTGAATGGAATATGCGGATTCATGGGCTTCTGACAGGATTTTCTTCTTCAAGTCCGGTTGATTTGGCACACAAATACGTCCACGAAATCGGAGGGTACCGAATTCGTCCTTGGAGAAGTCAGAGGCCTGCTTCACCATCTGGCCCTTGGCACGTTTTTGTAGGTTGGTGTCAGCTGGCTGGGCCTTGTGGATCTCCATCTCAAGTGTGGGGGTAACTTCCAAAATATTAGCGAGGTCAGCCTCTATGATGACCAAGTTGAGCTGAGCCATCTCCTCTTGGAGTTTGGTGGGCAATGATTTTACCATGACATTTAAGATGACGGGCTTTCGACCGAGCGCATCAGCAACGACATTGGCCTTGCCTGGATGGTAATTTATTCCAAGTTCATAATCCTTGACCAACTCTAACCATCTTCGCTGACGGAGATTTAAATCTGGCTGAGTGAAGATGTACTTGAGGCTTTTGTGGTCGGTAAAAATTTGGCACCTTTTTCCAATGAGGTAGTGTCTCCAAATTTTTAACACATGAACCACTGCAGCCAATTCCAAATCAGGAGTAGGATAATTTCCCTCATGAGGTCGTAGCTGTCGTGATGCATATGCTACTACCTTGCTGTCTTGCATCAACATGCAACCAATACCTTGTCTGGAGGCATCGCAGTACACATCAAAGCTGCGATAAATGTCTGGAAGAGTCAATACAGGTGCGGTTGTCAGTCGTATCTTCAGCTCATTAAAACTCTTCTCACAGTCTTCTGTCCACTTAAACTTTCTATCCTTTTTGAGCAGCTCTATCATGGGTTTAGCAATTTTGGAAAACCCTTCAATAAAACGACGATAGTATCCAGCTAATCCGAGGAAACTCCGGATCTGTGTCACGGTCGTGGGTGGTACCCAATCGAGCACATCCTTTACTTTGCTCGGGTCCACAGCTATACCTTCGGCGGATAGTACATGTCCGAGAAACCCAACTTTATTGAGCCAAAATTTGCACTTATTGAACTTGGCGTATAGCTGATGGTTGCGGAGCTGTTGTAGTACTGCTCGGAGGTGATCCTTGTGTTCTTCTTCACCCTTGGAGTAAATGAGGATGTCATCGATGAAGACTAGCATGAATTTGTCGAGGAAGTTCATAAATACTTTGTTCATCATATGCATGAAGAAAGCAGGGGCATTGGTGAGACCAAAGGACATCATGGTATATTCGTAAAGACCGTATCGAGTAGTGAATGCGGTCTTAGGAATATCTTCCTTTTTAATCTTGAGCTGATGATATCCGGTCCGTAAATTGATTTTAGAGAATACCTTAGCCCCACTGAGTTAATCAAACAGATCATCAATCCTTGGCAGCGGGTATTTATTTTTGATGGTGACCTCATTCAGCTGGCGGTAATCTATGCACATACGGAGACTACCATCCTTTTTTGCCCATGAAAATTGCAGGTGATCCCCATGGTGAAGAGCTGGGACGAATATAACCTTTTTGGAGTAATTCGTCAAGCTGTTTCTTTAGCTCCACTAATTCTGATGAGGGCATCCGGTAATACTTCTTATATAACGGTGCAGTTCCGGGCATAAGATCTATGGAAAACTCCAGTTCCCGATCTGGTGGCATGCCTGGCAGTTCTTCTGGAAACACATCCGGGTACTCACTGACCACAGGAATAAATTCCAATTCAACCACAGCAGTGCACACTAATTTTGGCTTGGGTATATTCTTGCGAGCATAGAATTTGGTGAGCTGCCCATCTAGACTGGTCAGATTGACTTCTTGGGTTGCGCACTTTATGCAAACTTGATATTTGGTCAACCAATTCATACCCAATATAATATCCAACTTTTCAGACTCAATGATTATCAGAGATGTTGGAAAGCAGACCCCGTTGATATTGATCTCCAGATCACGGCAGACCAGATTGCTATTGATTATAGATCCCGGGGTTTGTACCAGCATATTTTTGCCCAAAATTGTGCAAGGAAAATTGTTTTGGGCAGCAAAACTCTGAGAAATAAAAGACTGGGAAGCCCTAGAGTCAAATAAAATTATGGCAGGTATGTCATTAACAGAAAACATACCAATGACGACTTCTGGCTTCTCTTGGGCTTCATCAGCGGAGATATGATGCACGTGCCCGGTGAAGTTATGCTGGTTTGGCCGCGACTCCATAAAATTGACTTGCGGACGGCTTAGGGCATTTGTCTTGTTGTTCTTGGGGCACTGCTTGGCATAATGTCCGTGCTGCCCGCAAATGAAACAAGAATTATTGTGCTGACGCTCCTCATGCATTGGATTGGTCACAATATTCTTGACTTGAGTGGTGGTCTTGTTAACATTTTGCTGCCAATTTGGCCTGTATTCCACCCGAGTCTGCTGCCAGGTACGAGCCTTTTGCATAGGTTGCCCATCCTTCTTTGGCTCAAACTTGTGCTTGTTGTCGTTAGCAGGCCTATTATCTGATATAAGCTTGTGCTCCCGTTCAGCAATGAACGCCTTGTCTACCAGAGTTTCAAAATCTGTGAAATCAAACATACTGAGAGCACACCGAAGTTGCGGATTTAAACCTCCAAGAAATCTGTCAATCTTCCTTTCTTCGGTGGCCACGTCATACAGAGAATAACTGGCCAAATGATTGAACTTTTGCAGATATTCATCCACAGACTTATTTCCTTGGACGAGCACGAGAAATTCACGCTGCTTGGCCTTCATAACTCCAGTAGGGATATGATATTTCGGAACTTATCCTTAAATTTCTCCCAGGTGATTTCCTCATCAATCGGTCACATGGCCTTTGTATTTTCCCACCATATGGCAGCTGCACCTTCAAGGTAATGAGTTACAAATGGAACTTTATCGTTTCCTTCAGTACGGGCAATCTCAAGCTTTTTCTCCATTGTTCGCAACCAATCGTCGGCATCCAATGGGTCAACAATCTGACTGAAACTGGGTGGATTGGTCCTCTGAAAATCCGACAGCTTTGAGTGATGACCATTCTGATTTCCATTCTGTCCAACCAGAGCTTGAACACTTCTCAATATTTGAATCAGATCATTGTTCATTTTTTCTTCAAATATACGCAGAATTTGCTCGGTGGAGGGAGGATCAGGCGGTGGAGGTGGTGGCTGAACATACGGCTCGGGAGAATGTCCTACCTCTCGCGCGGAACGATGAACAGGAGTTCCCTCATGAACGTTGCTACTGCTGCCTCCCCGCATCATCCTATTGGACAACACAATTGAGATGAGAAACACCCAAAAATAAAAAATGAGGAAAAGCCAGCGACAAATCCCGGAAGAAAGCAGAAGAGCGAAAAAAACGGGAATACAGTCTCAACATAATTATACATAGACTCATACATGAGAAGTAAACAACATGACTGGTTCACTACTCTCATACAGGCAACAAAACATCATGACTCGTACAACTACATCCATACATCATCCAGACAACTGCGAATACTCAAAGATACTACTGCTCTGCTGGTGCTGTGGCGTCCTCCCTTGAAGTGGTCTCGGATCCCGAACTGACGTGGTTAAGGGAAACCTCCGGGTTAAAGGTAACACGACGGCGCTGCCTGGAGGGCTCTCCCTCAGGGGCGGGGGTAGCATGAAGCATCGGGGCTACAGGGGTAGCGAGAAGTGAGACCCACTCGGTAGAAGTACTGAGAGGGTTCGCGGCCGAGACGCCCGTGCTACTCGGGGGAGTAACCGGCGAAATAGGGGAGCTAGAACTGACTGGGACATAAGGGGTAAATCCCAGTGAAGACGGAGTAGTGGCGGATCTAGAAGTGACCAAAGTAGTGGCTAAAGCAGTACGAGTACGAGTCAGTTCTCGAGCCAGCTCGTGGATCATGAGATAGCTAGCAATGACATAACGAGCAAGGTGGCTAGCAACACTATCAGACTCCGGATCAATGAGAGGGAAACGGACACGACTGTTGTCATGCAGAGATGGGTAGTAGTAGAAACCTGGGTGGTTCTGCATTCGGACCTCGTTGTAGCGAAGCTCGACAAGGACCTCGAATGCAGCAAACTGGACTGCCTGAGAGGCGGTGGAGGCATAACCGCTCCAAGAAGTGCGAGTGTAAGAGCTGGAATCAGAACTAGTGCTTAGAGTGACCACTGCGTGATACTCATACACTGAATCAGCTAGATGCTCTCGGTACACACGATAGACTGGGTCGTCTCCGAGAGGGTACAGCCAACGCCACACGTTGCGAAGGAGGTGCGGTGACGTGTACGGCATCAGCTACAACTGGCACGGATACGGCACCGGAGCCATCTACACCCACAACCATTAGCAGGTTAGCAATATATATAAACCGAATGCATGCAACGCAACAATCAGCACAAATTACTACCGGCACTCAACTAAAACTCGTATCTAGCATCCAGTTAACACGTCATAGTCTAGCGTGGCCTACAGTCAGCGCGGCTCTGATACCAAGCGTTTGTGGCACCCCGGCTCAAAGCGACCGGTTTACCATGCATTGCCAGCCCAGAGACCATGTCTTCTGGCAACACACAACATCTTGGTATAGAAAAACAACCGCTTTATTGATACTAGCGGAACAGAGTTTACATAACAACAACTGTCGAGGCCAAGCGGCACACTTGGTGTGGCTGAACTAAATGTACATTATTTAGTGAACATGAAGGGGCCTCGACCCGAACAACTACGTGGCAGCGGAATAACGTCGTGGCGGAAGCTCCATATCACAGGGACACCGATGTGGACACGATCTAGACTCGAACAACGCTCCTTTCCAACGATACTTTCCTAAAATCTGGCATGACACGCCAGGTCAGTACGTTGAATGTACTTGCAAGCTCACAACAGGCATAATCATAATGACAAACAATATCATGATATTTAACCAATTATTAAAAATGCAACACTATATGTCAACATGCTGTGATCATGCTCGAACGTCCCTTGGGACAGCTTACCAACCGTGATCATATCTGGATCACAAACACACCACCAAAGTGGTCTTTCTCAAGAACAACTCATGATCCTTACGACGATCACAACCACGACCATCATTTGGTCCCAAATGCCTCGATGGCCTTTCTGCCATCCACCAACAATGCAAAGTTCATAGCTTAGTGTGCAATTTTTATTAAACATTGACTCATGGTGGGACCTACTACGAGGTGTCCATAACCATGGACTCGGCTATTGATAGATTACACACTCTGCAGAGGTAGCACACTATACCCACACCACGGAACCCATGGCCTCGCACTCCCATTCGGCTGGACCAACGACATTCTGACAAAACCCCTCCATTGCCACAGCACTCTCCCAGCCACTCCGACCCAAATCCCCAACGGGCTGGTCCTGGGTGGTCCCGTGTCTACCAAAGACACCCCGACCACCGTCGTGGTCAAAACACTCCCACTCGGGGACACTCCCACTCGGGGACTAGGTACCATAATCTCATCAACGAGCACAGAAGATTATGTCTGCTTACCGGGCCAGGGCAAGCACGACATAACCTTCCCTAGATGGAGGCACCGACCAGAGGCCGTGTCAATGGACCGAATCAAGGCCTTCCCACAAAGGCAAATGTGGTTGCACTGGAAAGAAACTCGATTCAGCGGCACCATGACCCAGTCAATGGTATATTCAAGTTGAGTTATATTCAGGTTTAACTTTAAACTAAAAATGACCGGTGTCATAGCATGCCATGAAATGCAAAACAACACATGCATCATATAATGATAAAAATGACCGATGTTATCCTTATACACACCAAGCATAAACGTCAACAACTCAAATTACTCTACTTGCTCAAAATGACTCACAACTTAACCAAAATATTTTGCAACAAGTTTTATTAATTTCTTACGCAAGAAAGTAACTCTGATAAATTTCTCATATGCTTGTCAAAAAGGTTTCACTATCAACAACTCTTAATTTCCTTATCACTAAGTTGGGTTCAAACATTCTGTAAGACAAGTAATATGATTAAACAAGTATTTAACAGATTATTTTCTAATAAATTTTCATCAATCTATAAAGGCAAAACATAGCTTTAAATAATTACTAACATGCATAACAAAATTATTCCTAACATCACCTCAAATAAATCTTAACTTGCTTTATCCACTAAACTAGTTTCAATCATTCTGTAAATGAAGCATAACAACTAACCAATATTTAACAGAATATAAATAACTCAATAATTATTTAAATGCATGGACTAATCATTTCATGCAAGTAAGAAAATCACAAATATTGAAATGGCATCATGAAAATGTTGTTGTGGCTTGCCTTAGTGTAGATGAGGTTCACAAGCCTCCTGGTGCTCCTCAAGACAAGCTTCACCTTCTGAAAATAATTTTAAACACAAAAAGAAAATATCAAGAACACTTGATGTAGGGTAGAACCCTAGTGGCCCGATCTTTCACGATAGGAGCGGATCCCGCGATGAACACGAAGAACACGAGGATGGAAACGAGGGGAAAGACACGAGAGGAACACGAGAAACCAACAAATATGATCACACATGTGCTAAATCCATGAACACAAAGGAAGAGGCAAGATCCAAAGTCATGAACGGACGATAGAAGATGTAACCGGTCTTCTCCGTGAGGAGGTCTTGAATCCACGGGGGAATCTTCCCTTAGAAAGGGGGCTTGAATCCAAAGGGATCTTCTCCGTAGAGGCCGCGGTCTCTCTCGTGGAGTAGATCCGATATGGATGAGCGTAGCTGTATCTCTCAAATGAGCTATCACAACGGTCACCCTAGAAAGGAGGTGGAGGAGGTCTATTTATAGTCTAGCGGGCGAAGGGGTAAGTGAGGGGGCGAAACAGGTACATGGGCCTCGGCCCGGAAGCATGCACGCAGGCAAGGCCGGATGATCTGGATGGGGGTCCGGATGATCCGGGCGTCGTCTGGATGATCCGGGACCTCGTCCGGATGATCCGGCTCCGCCGTGGAGATTCTGCAAGCTTCGGATGTCTTCGGACGCAATTACCCGGATGATCCGGAGGGGGACCCGGATGATCCGGCTGAGCCCGGATGATCCGGACGGCGGTCCGGATGTCCGGTGTGGCTCCTGCAGCCTCTCCGTCTTCTTCTTCTCCTTTCTTCCGTCTTCTATTACATGCCTCCCTCGCGGACGGTATAGTCGTTCCTTGGCGCTTGCACTCCTCCTCAACATCCATGAATCTCCGACAATACCTATGCATGCACACGGGAGGAGTGTCAAGTAGTATGCCATCCTTAAGAGGTTCAAGTGAACACATGTAAAGGAGATGATTCACCTTTGTGTGTGTGAAGTAGATGTCGCACGTGTCACTTGCCAAATGGACTTTTGACATGGTGATGTCCGTAGGATGCTCCGCATCATCCCCTCCCCCTTGGGAAAGATCCAAGCTAGGATCGAAATCCAAATCACCATGGGAAAGAGATGGCGTCGCCGTGTAGAATTGGTCGATCACCAAGTTCTCGTCATCTTGAAGCTCGAAATGGGCACTTTCCAATGTCGCACCATCTAGTGATTCCTTCAAAAGGAGCAAGAACAACAAACACTAGGAAAAACAAATGTGGTTAGCGTTAGTGCAAAACCAAGCATTCAAGAGGTGATTCACCCAACAAGTGTCGTCATCAAGCATAGCATATGGTGTGACAACGGATGGTGACATGGCATGTAAGCACATAAGTTGAACATAGTGAAGGTCATCATGGAAACAAGCATGTAAATGTGAGGTAGCAATGCAAATGTGTGTGAGAAGAGAATAAGCATCTACCTCATGGTCATAGGAATCATGCATATAGCACTCGAAAAATGGTCTATGGTAGGCATAGGAAACATTCACAACACCAAATAAAATGAAGTGTCTAAACACATGAGTCTAGTGCAAGACAATCCAAGCATAACGTGCATAGGGTGTAGTGAAGATAGTATGGCACTCAACACAATAGAAAGAGCAATTGTTCATCATGTGTGAGGCAGTCAAGTCAATCACGTGACAAGCAATGGGACATGGCATATGTGAAGAAGTGACATTGTTGCAACCAAACATATGATAGGAGCAAGTAATCCGAGAATTGGATGCAACCCACAAGGCATATATATCATGATGCATGGAACAGTGAAAATGACAAGTCGAAGCAAGATCTCTAACAAGAGTGCAATCAAGTGGTCCAAGATGACCAAGAAGTCTCATGGTGCAAGCAACACAAGTAGTATGATCTGCAATATCCATGCTCAAGAAAGATGTCACCTTGAAGGCGTGTCCTTGTTCATTCTTCACAATACCGAAACACAAGCAAGTGTGATGTAGAATCGTCATGGTAGAAGGTGGTTCACTCTCAAGAGCTCGAATGGTCAACTCACGTGATGTGGAAGTCGACGCAAAGTCCAAGTATCCTACACATGCACACAACAAAACAAAGAACGTATGCGCATGGTAGATAAACACACCATCCATCATGATGGTTCTCTTCTTTTGCACATAACCATTAGTAGCACAAGTGCATGAACAATATGATGCAACCAAGGCAATATTCATGGCACGAGGTATATGGTGCAAAGAGGTAAGACAAGCATGCTTCACAATAAATATGTCAAAATCTCCACATATATGTGAGAATGCTATGGGGGCAATCTCATGAGCAAGACTATAATAATTGTTGCACTCAATACATGGCAAATCATCTAGCATGAGAGATGCAACACATGGAGATATATGACAAGAAATAATAACAATCATGTGCAAAGCATGTAAATGGTTGTCATCAACCGTATGTAATGAGCAAGTATGAATCATGGGTGATGCAACAAGGCAAGCAATCATAGTAATCAAGTCGTGCAAGCTAGTAGTGCGAAGATGCAACATACTAGAAGAATTCATGGCAATCATGTCATGTGAGCAAATAATAGGCATAGACAATGCACATGACATATCGCAAGCACGAACACAAAGCAAGATCATAGTATCATCATAGGCATGGGGCTCAAAGAAAACATGGCAATAATAAGTGATATCTCCACCAAGCTTGCAAGTACACATAGAAGTACTAGAATCAATCATCATGTGTAATGCAAAGCATGGGTCACAAATGCATGGCAAATGCATAGGAATGAGCATATCATGCAAAGTAAACATGGCAACATGGGCATATAATATGTAATGGACAATAATCCATAGCCAAGTGAGAGTCATGTAGAAGAAATGCGCGAAGAGTTCGCATGAAGAGAGCGGTGGGAAGGAAAATCCATGGTATCCCAAGGCATCGTTTCTCTCTAGAGCTCGTTTTGTCAACTCATGGTATTGTGAGGTTGACAAGTAAGCATGGGTACCTACACAACAAATACACAAGCGAAAGAAATTGTGTGTGTGGCAAATGTACACATCATCCATCATGATGTGTATGTGCATGTGTGAGTTAGCACAAGATAAGCATCGCTCAAAGAAATTTGATGCATGGTATAGGAACATGTCATCCATCATGAAAGAATAGTTGTTATGTACAACACGATGGGGATGCAAATTGAGCATACAATTATATGGCACATCAATACCATGTTTATTCATGGGAAGCATATGGTGCACACAAGTATTGGGATCATGCAATGGGTGGGAGTGATCACAGTCTCCTAAAATATATGAGGAAACTATGGGGGTCTCCTCATGTGCAATATTTGAAACATCATATGGAGAAAATGGGCAACACCCAAAACAATGCATATCCGAAGCAAGATGGTTATGGCATGGCATATGAGATAAATGATGCAAAGGTAGCATGTCAATATCATCACAAGAGAAACAAATGCCAATAACCATAGGCTTGTCATCTATGCCATAAGTGCAAATTGGGTTAATCTTAATGGCATATGCATAGTCACTATGAAGAGATTGCAAATATGACATGTGGTCGATCTCATGCATAGCATATGACAAGTCAAGCGGATTGGCAAACATGATGTGATCGAGAGAATTAGCACAAGAAATCCTATGTAACATGGCGTCACAACTAATAGACTCCACATGGCAATCATCATACTCATCATAAATGGGTAAATCATCGCATGGGGAAGTCACACTAGCATGAAGCATGGAAATAGGTTGATCAACATCATGCAAGCAATCAATGTCATGATAGTCCACTAGTGGGACAAGAGCATCACCTTCACCTATGTTACCTTTGTCATTCCACTCACGTGGTGTAGGTGAGGTGGGTAAGACCTTATGGTGGTCAAGATCATCATTGTGATGGAACCATGTGGGGGGTGCATCATATTCCACCATGGCCATCGTCTTGTCCAAAGGTAGGACGAAGTCGTCGAGAATCAGTGTGTCATCATATAAGGGACCTAGCACCAAATGAGAAGACACAATAGAGGTAGAGGTCAAGTCATTAGTGTTGAAAGTGGCCTCACATGACCTATCAACTATCTCACTCTCTCTATGTGGTGGTTCACTCACTCCCACAAAATAGGTGCACTCAATCTCACGTATGGTGGAGTCACTCATCTCACTCAAGTGGTGGGGGTTGTGGCTCTCCTTACATGGGAATTTGGGTAACACATCATATATGTGGCTAGTGGTGAAGTCACTCTCACTCTCAATATGGTGGCAAAAGTCTCTCAAGTCATCATACGTCGCCATGGTCGAAGGGAAAATCCCATGCTCAACCATCTCATTGCCGTCACCATGGATGAAGGCCGAAGATGGCACATCATCACTCTCGCCTCCTAAGATGGAAACATCATCCTTGATCGTCACCATGTCGCTCGCCTCCAAAGCATGTTCCTTGATTGTCTCCATACTCGTAGTCGTCGCCGCACCGTCTTGAAAAAGATTCATGGAGGACTCGGCATCATCAATGCCACAAAGAGGCATGGCGGTGAAGTCGAACTTGGGAGCATCGTCTTGGAGCTCGTCGGGCTTGGACATCATGGTGGTACTAGCCTCATGCTCGTTCTCATGGAGCTTGGTCGTCGCGAAGTGAACTTGGGGTGGAGAAGCTTTGGCCTTCATGAGTTCTTGTTCCGCCTTGAGAGCACCAATGTAGTTGTCGTCGAGGGACTTGTAGTCCTCGAGGAAGATCGTCTTGGAGATGTCGTTGTGTAATCCCATCATGAAGTGGAACTTCATCGAAATGGTGTCGTCCACACCGGCTCGTCGCAAGGCTTTCTTCACCTCCTTGAAGTACTCGTCGATGGACTTGGATCCTTGGGTGGTGTTCTCCAATTGGCGTAGAAGTTGTTCTGTGTAGGTTGGAGGCATGAACTCTCGCCGCATAGCTCTCTCCGTCTTGGGCTAACTCATGTCGTAGGTCTCCGAAGGTGTGTGAAGCCACCATGTCGACGCGTAGTCGTGGAATTTTCTTGTGGCGCATTTCACTTGATCTTCGGGAGGAACTTGATGTAGCTTAAGGTATTCGTCCATCAAACGCTCCCACTCGAGATACTCCTCGGGTTCTAGAGTCCCATAGAAAGGAATCTCATGGTCGATGTCGAGGTCGTAGTAGCTCGTGGAAGTCGTGGACTTGAGCTTGGGGAGATTCTCTTGAGCGTAGTCTTGAGGTGCTTGTTGGCGAAGATGTCGTATATCCGAAGGCGAAGATGCCTTGAAGTCGCTTGGCGAAGATGCCAAGGGAGATGGTGAAGTCATTGAGCGATTGTTGGTGTTGAGCTCGTGACCTTCACGTTCGTGGTGGTGATGGTTTCGATGCCGATGTGACCTTGCCGAAGATGGTAGCTCAAAGGCATGTGCTCTTGAGCATCTTCTCGAAGATGAGGAAGGCCGCTTGTAGGACTTGATGAGGGCTTTGATCTCCTCCATTTGAGCTTGCATCTTGGCGTAGGCGGAGTTGTTCGTGGCATCGAACTCGTAGTTGTTGTTGTAGACCGAAGATGAAATGCCTTTCCTATCCATCACTCCAAGAGAAAAATGTGAGTGATAGAAAGAGAAGAACGAATACCAAATGTACCTTGACCGAAGTTGAAAGTGGATCAATGATCACTCCAATGTGGACAAGGAAATAACACAATTGGTACCAATTCTTGTCGGTTTCTCACACTTACACAAATAAAGCTTATGGTGGGGCTCGATGAGGATAGTGGCACAAACATTTGATGTAAAATGTTAGCAAGAGTCAATAATGTTGAAAAAGATTCACAAATTCGCAAGGGAAACAAGTAGACCAATAGCAATGAATGGCACACGGAAACACACACACACGGATAGATAAATGGGGTCAGCAACCAAGGATGAGCACAAAATGTGGAATCCATGGAAAACGCTCATGTTGCACAACTCAAGAGAGACGCTAGCACAATTTCTCTATAGGCGGATACGACACTTGTGCACAACCTATAAGATGCAAAATGTATCAACTTTCTATCCCAAGTATGCTATATATGTATGATGTTCCGGTGGTATGATCCAGGATGATCGGATATGAAAATCTTATGTGCAATGTGGGATGATGCTATGGCACTTTCTTACAAGCTCTTTGTTCACTCTTTTTCTTTGCTTAAAAGCTTTATTCTTTTTTGTAATGCCACAATGCGAAATGCACAAACCAAGATAGCAATTGGGTATATACGGGAGCAATCTTGTGGCACAAGGGATGATATGATACCAAAATGATATGGTATGTATGCAATGGGAGGTGTAGATCACTAATGTGCACAAGTAACGTTGCCGGCAATACTCAAATGGCTAGTCTCGATAGGCAAGTGACGCAAAATGGGCTAGGGGTTATCAATGCACTGGCAAGGGGAATGTACAATGGAGGGGTACCACGATACCAAGATGATATGGCGGTTACCGTCTGCGGTGATGATGAGTGGCGGTGATCTTGATGGAGATACCAAGATGATGGAGACTCATCCCTAAGTAGCCGAAACACCTTAGGAAACAGAAAAACCACAACTCAAATCTCAAATGTCAAATGGTGGTAGCGGGAATACGGTGGTAGTGCACTAGGAAATGCGGAAGTGGAGGTTATGGTGGTGGACTATACATGGTGTCGGAGTTGAAAGCACGGTCCCTAAGTAGCCTAAACACCTTAGGAGACACAACTCACAACACAAACAAAATTGGGTTAAGTTGAGGTGGCGAAAGTGTATGGTGGGCAAGGTTATGCGGAAGTGGTGGTGGTGGTCGATGAAGAAGCAACCATCCCTAAGTAGCCGAAACACCTTAGGAGACTCAAATCACTCCTCAAGCAACCACTAATGCGATGGGAACAAAATTGGTTAGGTTGCGGAAGGCTATGGTGGTGTAGCGGATGATGTGGTGGAAGCCCTAGGCAAAGATGCCAAAGTTCCAAAAATTTGATGGAGTCAAATGGTGTTGAAACCTATTTATATGGATGGGGGATGTCCATAGCTACTCAACGAGCTAAAGAACGCGAAAATCGGACTCCGGATGTGAAAGTTATGGCCGAAACAAAATTTCAGCCGAGTCAGTGTCAGGGTTAGCCGGACATCCGGGAGTAGGTCCGGATGATCCGGGTTCGTCAATCGAATTTCTGTCATGTGAGGCGTCTAGACATCCGGGAGATGGTCCAGCTGATCCGGGTGGATCCGGATGATCCGGGAGCTCTTCCAGATGATCCGGGCAGGTCAAACTGCTCGGGATTTCCTATCGGGGACAAATTTTTAGGCGGAAATGGGGGATTTTCGGGGGAAAATTGAGGAGATTTCATGGATGGAAGGTGGGGAAACTTGGGGAGATGCTAGATCCACTCGAAACCAAGCAAATCCATGGATCAAAATCAACAAAACATCATCGAAACCAACAAATCACAAAAAAATTTGGGGCTATTTTTGGTGGGGATTTTCGGATTTAGGACGAAATCAAGCAAAAGAAGGCTATAAAACGGTGGGGGAGGCTCCGAAATCGTGATCAACCTTGCTCATGATACCAAGATGATGTAGGGTAGAACCCTAGTGGCCCGATCTTTCACGATAGGAGCGGACCCCGCGATGAACACGAAGAACACGAGGATGGAAACGAGGGGAAAGACACGAGAGGAACACGAGAAACCAACAAATATGATCACACATGCGCTAAATCCATGAACACAAAGGAAGATACAAGATCCAAAGTCAACAACGGACGATACAAGAGGTAACCGGTCTTCTCTGTGAGGAGGTCTTGAATCCATGGGGGGATCTTCCCTTAGAAAGGGGGCTTGAATCCAAAGGGATCTTCTCCGTAGAGGCCGCGGTCTCTCTCGTGGAGTAGATCCGATATGGATGAGCGTAGCTCTATCTCTCAAATGAGCTATCACAACGCTCACCCTAGAAAGGAGGTGGAGGAGGTCTATTTATAGTCTAGCGGGCAAAGGGGTAAGTGAGGGGGCGAAACAGGTACATGGGCCTCGGCCCGGAAGCATGCACGCAGGCAAGGCCGGATGATCCGGATGGGGGTCCGGATGATCCGGGCGTCGTCCGAATGATACGGGACCTCGTCCGGATGATCCGGCTCCGCCGTGGAGATTCTGCAAGCTTCGGGTGTCTTCGGACGCAATTACCCGGATGATCCGGCTGAGCCCGGATGATCCGGGCGGCGGTCCGGATGTCCGGCGTGGCTCCTGCAGCCTCTCCGTCGTCTTCTTCTCCTTTATTCCGTCTTCTCTTCCATGCGTCCCTCGTGGACGATGTAGTCGTTCCTTGGCGCTTGCACTCCTCCTCGACATCCGTGAAGCTCCGACAATACCTATGCATGCACACAACAGGAGTGTCAAGTAGTATACCATCCTTAAGAGGTTCAACTGAACACATGTAAAGGAGATGATTCACCTTTGTGTGTGTGAAGTAGATGTCGCACGTGTCACTTGCCAAATGGACTTTTGACATGGTGATGTCCGTAGGATGCTCCGCATCAACACTTCTGAAAATCACCAGAAATTCTAGACAGCTCAGAAAAATCTCATCTTTGCTTAGCTGCTAGATTTCTTATCAAAGAACACAATGCAAAAAGAATCAATTCATTTGGAATTATGGTTGAAGAGTTATAGCTGTTTGAAGTCTTCTATAAATTCAAATGAATATGAAATAAAAGAAATAGACTGGGGGGGGGGGTGACGTTGAAGGCGTAAAGCCCAGGGGAGCCACCACTCGTACCGCTTCGCGCGCGTACAGAGTGGCTGACTAGCGGTCCCCGCTAGTCAGGTGGGGGAAAGGGGAGAAGGAAACAGCGAAGGCCGCGGCTTCACCGGAGCTCTTGCTGGCGACGAGGGCTCCTTGGCCCAAACGAGAGGGAGGGATGGCAAGATGGGGTTGAGGCGCACCTGCCCGTACCTGTAGCGTAGCTAGGGGCGGTCGGACGGCGTAGGAATTGACCTCGCAAGCGGAGGCAGAAGATGGAGGTCGTCAGAGTTGAGGAAGACGGCGAGCAGAGGCCACTCCAGGGGCTCCAAGCGGGCCAGACGGCCTCACCAGAGAGAGGCGGAGGCCCTGAAGGGGTCGCCCAGGCCTGGGAGGGTCTAGAGCTACTGCAGCGACTAGAGGGGATTGCTGGCGAGCTCGAGCTTGGGGACGGCGGCCCGAGGCCTGCCCGGCAGAGGTCCGGCTTCCTACTCGACCGTGGGGTGTGTGTGAGTGCTGGATGGTGCTCGAGGAGGCTGGGGAGGGCTCTATATATAGGAGAGCGGTGAGGGTGCTTCGGGCTCCGCCGGTGGAGACCTGTCCACGGCGCCCGGCGACAAGCGGCGTCAGTGAGAGGGGGAGAAGGCGACGGAGGTCACGCGGCCACTGTGGGCGGGCGGAGACGAGCACGGGATCAAGAGGATGGCGACGAGCACAGTGCGCTCCACACTGTTGGGCTGGCCGGACCTTGCCCTAGCTCGCTGTGTCGAGCTCCGGTGTCGGCGAGCGCCAGAGAGGAGTTAAGGACGTTGAGACGATGATGGTGGTGAGGTTTGGCATGGTTGGGCACGCAGGGAAGCGAGCACGCAAGCAACAGAAGCTCGGGCGTGTTGCAGAGCGCGTCGGCTTCATGCCAGCACGCCTGGACGAACGCGGTCACCGCGTGAACTATGACATCAGGTCGAGCTAAGCATAAACTCAATGTCTAGCATGTTGTTCGTGGTAGTTTTGAGTGTTACCAGGATTTGGTTTGGATCCAGGTGCAGTAGAGAAGTTTTTACACACCAAGTAAGTTTCTGGTCAGTAACTTTGTGATGTTACTGTGGTCAAATGACTTGGAGTTTGAAGCCGTGCTTTGGAGGCTAGGGATAAGTTACTAAGGTAAAGATGCACAAGAAAGTTCAGGACAAATGGAGCAACTAAATGGTAGTTGCTGTAGAAACCCCCATTTCTGTCCAGAACAGAAAAGATTTTCTATAGCAAAAATATTCCAAAAAGTGATGAAATATTTTTGCTCAGGAAGGTGCACTAGGGTTCACAGAATATTTGTGAATTATCTCAGATTTTTCTGACCCAAAAAAATTGGGGTTGCTTTGAAGCAAACAGATCTGGCTTAGGGTTTTTGAAAGAAAATGAATATTTTTCATTTAAGAAAAATATTCCAAAGATTATTTTTGGGTGGGTCGGAAGTGAAATGATGATTTGGGAGGAAAGTGAAGCACTTGGGTGAAAGTCAAGGATGCCCAAGTGTTTAAGTCCATATGGAAAGATTTAGAAACTCCATGTTTCAAAAAATTTCAAATGAAAAATCAAGCAAATAAGAAAGGGCAAAACCTAGGCTGTCACACTCATCATCCGATGAGTCCGATGCGCACTCCTCCCACGGAAACAAGGAGGAGGAGAAAAGTTCTCCTCCCAGCCGGGCGAGACAAGAAAAGGAATGCCGACCCATCCAGGGAGGCCGAAGGGTCCAAGAAGGGAAAGACCCTCCCTCCGGACTGTGCCACGACGGCCGCCGACAGTGGCGACGAGTGGCTACCCAGGGACAAGCCCCTGGCGAAGTCGTAAGTGTCCAGACACCATAGTACTTCATGGTATGTTTTATTGTACTGCCTTTGCTCATGCCGAACATGATTATGCAGTCCGGCCCGAGCTCGTCTCGATGTACCCTCGTCGAGCAGCTCTTTGGGCTCGTCGGATATGAACAATGGTTCTCCTCCGACGGCTTCCACCCCTCGCCCTACGGATAACGCCAAGGTGGTGTCTCAAAATGCATCGACCCAAGGGGAGGCGATCCTGGGGGCGCCTCACGATGACCTCCCGGACCCTGGGTACCAAGGGAGCGAGGCTCCTACGGGCTTCGAGTTCGGGCCCCAGCCAGACACTGTGCCGGAACCTTCTATGGTTCCGGACTCCGGTAGACGGTCCCCCAGTAAGGGGGGCCAACCATCCGTGCCGGTGTCCTCTGTCCAACCAGAGGTCCCGGACAACTTGCAGGAAGCGCTTCACAACGCTTCCATCGATGAAGAACACCGCACAATCATGAGTGCGGTGGTCAAGAAGGTTCAGTCCGCCAAAAACGGACTGACTGAAGCTTGCGCTAGCCTCCTAACAGGCTTTGAGGTAAGCATTCAAAATATAAAAATATTACCACATAGATAGTAGCCCCTGATGCTCTGTTCGGCGTTCGCGAAGAAAAGCCGAATAGAGTATCAAATGATAACTCAGGAGTCTAATTAGATTATGTCTATGTGTATGTGCAGGCTTCCCTGCTGGCCGCTGCCACATGTACTGCGGAGGTTCTTTCGCTGAAGCAGGCCCTGAAGCGGTCCAAGGATGTGCTCGGCTTTACCAAGGGGCAGCTCGAAGAGAGCAAAGGTAAGATATACCCCAATTTATATAGTTAAAAAGAAGTTCGATGTAAAGTAATAGGATCATCATGAATTTGTCAGGGGCCATGACCGAGGTGGAGACCCTGAGGAAGGCGTTGTCCACGGCCGAAGACAAAGCGGCCAAAGAACGCATTGAACGGGAGAAACAAGAAGCCCGAGTGGGCGAGGTGCAGTAAGAGCTCGAGGCTCTCGCCAAAAAGCACGAGTCCTTGGAGCTTGACTCGAAGACGCGAGAGTCCGAGCTCGTGCAGGCGCTTGAAAGCGTCCGGAGCGCCAAGGCCGAAGCCCACAAGGCCCTCCAGGAGATTGATGCGGCGAAGAAGATAGCAGCGGGTAAGGCATTCAATATGCAAAGAAAGCATGTGAAGGAGATTTTCCTTTTCCTTACCCGAGTTCGGAGCTCTCCAGGAGCGTTTGCAGATCTTCCCCGCAGTGTGCTGGATGCCGTAGAGTATTACTGGGCTGAGGAGGGGAGCTCAACGGAGAAGTTGTTCTGGTCTTAGTATACTGGGACCGAACACCCCGTGTCCTTGAGCGACCAGCTGAAGCAGTTGGTTGAACTTCACAAGGCTGCCGAATAGGCCATGAGGGGCCTTATAGTCCGGATGTGGCCTGGCGAGCCCCTACCCGGCAGCTACTTCATGAAGGAAATATGCCCTAGAGGCAATAATAATGTTATTATTTTATTTCCTTATATCATGATAAATGTTTATTATTCATGCTAGAATTGTATTATCCAGAAACATAATACTTGTGCGAATACATAGACAAACTAAACGTCACTAGTATGCCTCTACATGACTAGCTCGTTAATCAAAGATGGTTATGTTTCCTAACCATAGACATGTGTTGTCATTTGATTAACGGGATCACATTATTAGGAGAATGATGTGATTGCCATGATCCATTCCATTAGCTTAGCACCTGATCGTTTAGTATGTTGCTATTGCTTTCTTCATGACTTATACATGTTCCTATGACTATGAGATTATGCAACTCCCGTTTACCAGAGGAACACTCTGTGTGCTACCAAACGTCACAACGTAACTGGGTGATTATAAAGGAGCTCTATAGGTGTCTCCAAAGGTAAATGTTGGGTTGGCGTATTTCAAGATTAGTAACACACATATTCATAATGTTGAAGCCAAAAGATGCAGAGTTGATAATGATAGTGCAACTTATTTGTGGCACTGCCGTTTGGGTCATATCGGTGTAAAGCGCATGAAGAAACTCCATACCGATGGACTTTTGGAACCACTTGATTATGAATCGCTTGGTACTTGCAAACCGTGCCTTATGGGTAAGATGACAAAAACACCGTTCTCCGGTACTATGGAGAGAGCAACAGATTTGTTGGAAATCATACATACAGATGTATGTGGTCCGATGAATGTTGAGGCTCGTGGCGGATATCGTTATTTTCTCACCTTCACAGATGACTTAAGCAGATATGGGTATATCTACTTAATGAAACATCAGTCTGAAACATTTGAAAAGTTCAAAGAATTTCAGAGTGAAGTTGAAAATCATCGTAATAAGAAAATAAAATTCCTACGATCTGATCGTGGAGGAGAATATTTGAGTTACGAGTTTGGTGTACATTTGAAACAATGCGGAATAGTTTCGCAGCTCACGCCACCCGGAACACCACAATGTAATGGTGTGTCCGAACGTCGTAATCGTACCTTACTAGATATGGTGCGATCTATGATGTCTCTTACTGATTTACCGCTATCGTTTTGGGGATATGCTCTAGAGACATCCACATTCACGTTAAATAGGGCACCATCAAAATCCGTTGAGACGACGCCTTATGAACTGTAGTTTGGCAAGAAACCAAAGTTGTCGTTTATGAAAGTTTGGGGCTGCGATGCTTATGTGAAAAAAGCTTCAACCTGATAAGCTCGAACCCGAATCGGAGAAATGTGTCTTCATAGGATATCCAAAGGAAACTATTGGATACACCTTCTATCACAGATCCGAAGGCAAGACTTTTGTTGCCAAATTCGGAAACTTTCTAGAAAAGGAGTTTCTCTCGAAAGAAGTGAGTGGGAGGAAAGTAGAACTTGACGAGGTAACTGTACCTGCTCCCTTATTGGAAAGTAGTACATCACAGAAACCAGTTTCTGTGACACCTACACCAATTAGTGAGGAAGCTAATGACAATGATCATGAAACTTCAGAACAAGATACTACTGAACCTCGTAGATCAACCAGAGTAAGATCCGCACTAGAATGGTACGGTAATCCTGTTCTGGAAGTCATGCTACTAGATCATGATGAACCTACGAACTATGAAGAAGCGATGGTGAGCCCAGATTCCGCAAAATGGCTTGAATCCATGAAATCTGAGGTGGGATCCATGTATGAGAACAAAGTATGGACTTTGGTTGACTTGCCCAATGATCGGCAAGCAATTGAGAATAAATGGATCTTCAAGAAGAAGACTGACGCTGACGGTAATATTACTGTCTACAAAGCTCGACTTGTCGCAAAAGGTTTTCGACAAGTTCAAGGGATTGACTACGATGAGACCTTCTCACCCGTAGCGATGCTTAAGTCTGTCCGAATCATGTTAGCAATTGCCGCATTTTATAATTATGAAATTTGGCAGATGGATGTCAAAACTGCATTCCTGAATGAATTTCTGGAAGAAGAGTTGTATATGATGCAACTGGAAGGTTTTGTCGATCCAAAGGGAGCTAACAAAGTATGCAAGCTCCAGCGATCCATTTATGGACTGGTGCAAGCTTCTCGGAGTTGGAATAAATGCTTTGATAGTGTGATCAAAGCATTTGGTTTTGTACAGACTTTTGGAGAAGCCTGTATTTACAAAAAAGTGAGTGGGAGCTCTGTAGCATTTCTGATATTATATGTAGATGACATATTACTAATCGGAAATGATATAGAATTTCTGGATAGCATAAAGGGATACTTGAATAAGAGTTTTTCAATGAAAGACCTCGGTGAAGTTGCTTACATATTGGGCATTAAGATCTATAGAGACAGATCAAGACGCTTAATTGGACTTTCACAAAGCACATACCTTGACAAAATTTTGAAGAAGTTCAAAATGGATCAAGCAAAGAAAGGCTTCTTGCCTGTTTTACAAGGTGTGAAATTGAGTAAGACTCAATGCCCGACCAATGCAGAAGATAGAGAGAAAATGAAAGATGTTCCCTATGCTTCAGCCATAGGCTCTATCATGTATGCAATGCTGTGTACCAGACCTGATGTGTGTCTTGCTATAAGTCTAGCAGGGAGGTACCAAAGTAATCCAGGAGTGGATCACTGGACAGCGGTCAAGAACATCCTGAAATACCTAAAAAGGACTAAGCATATGTTTCTCATATATGGAGGTGACAAAGAGCTCATCGTAAATGGTTACGTTGATGCAAGCTTTGACACTGATCCGGACGATTCTAAATCGCAAACCGGATACGTATTTACATTAAACGGTGGAGCTGTCAGTTGGTGCAGTTCTAAACAAAGCGTTGTGGCGGGATCTACATGTGAAGCGGAGTACATATCTGCTTCAGAAGCAGCAAACGAAGGAGTCTGGATGAAGGAGTTCATATCCGATCTAGGTGTCATACCTAGTGCATCGGGTCCAATGAAAATCTTTTGTGACAATACTGGTGCAATTGCCTTGGCAAAGGAATCTAGATTTCACAAGAGAACCAAGCACATCAAGAGACTCTTCAATTCCATCCGGGATCTAGTCCAGGTGGGAGACATAGAGATTTGCAAGATACATACGGATCTGAATGTTGCAGACCCATTGACTAAGCCTCTTCCACGAGCAAAACATGATCAGCACCAAAGCTCCATGGGTGTTAGAATCATTACTGTGTAATCTAGATTATTGACTCTAGTGCAAGTGGGAGACTGAAGGAAATATGCCCTAGAGGCAATAATAATGTTATTATTTTATTTCCTTATATCATGATAAATGTTTATTATTCATGCTAGAATTGTATTATCCGGAAACATAATACTTGTGTGAATACATAGACAAACTAAACATCACTAGTATGCCTCTACTTGACTAGCTCGTTAATCAAAGATGGTTATGTTTCCTAACCATAGACATGTGTTGTCATTTGATTAACGGGATCACATTATTAGGAGAATGATGTGATTGACATGACCCATTCCATTAGCTTAGCACCCGATCGTTTAGTATGTTGCTATTGCTTTCTTCATGACTTATACATGTTCCTATGACTATGAGATTATTCAACTCCCGTTTACCAGAGGAACACATTGTGTGCTACCAAACGTCACAACGTAACTGGGTGATTATAAAGGAGCTCTATAGGTGTCTCCAAAGGTAAATGTTGGGTTTGCGTATTTCGAGATTAGGATTTGTCACTCCGATTGTCGGAGAGGTATCTCTGGGCCCTCTCGGTAATGCACATCACATAAGCCTTGCAAGCATTGCAACTAATGAGTTAGTTGTGAGATGATGTATTACGAAACGAGTAAAGAGACTTGCCAGTAACGAGATTGAACTAGGTATTGAGATACCGACGATCGAATCTCGAGCAAGTAACATACCGATGACAAAGGGAACAACGTATGTTGTTATGCGGTCTGACCGATAAAGATCTTCGTAGAATATGTGGGAGCCAATATGAGCATCTAGGTTCCGCTATTGGTTATTGACCGGAGACATGTCTCGGTCATGTCTACATTGTTCTCGAACCCGTAGGGTCCGCACGCTTAAGGTTTCGATGACAGTTATATTATGAGTTTATGAGTTTTGATGTGCCGAAGTTAGTTCGGAGTCCCGGATGTGATCACGGACATAACGAGGAGTCTCGAAATGGTCGAGACATAAAGATTGATATATTGGATGGCTATATTCGGACACCGGAAGTGTTCCGGGTGATTTCGGAGAAAACCGGAGTACCGGAGGGTTACCGGAACCCCCCCGGGAGAAGTAATGGGCCATATGGGCCTTAGTGGAGAGATAGAAGGGCAGCCAGGGTGGGCCGCGCGCCTCCTCCCCCCTGGTCCGAATTGGACTAGGAGAGGGGGGCGGCACCCCCTTTTCTTCTCCCTCCCCACTTCCTTCCCCCTCCTAGTAGGAGTCCTACTCCTACTAGGAGGAGGACTCCTCCTTGGCGCGCAAGAAGGGCCGGCCAACCTCCTCCCCTTGCTCCTTTATATACGGGGGCAGGGGGCACCCCTAGACACACAAGTTGATCCACGTTATCATTTTCTTAGCTGTGTGCGGTGCCCCCTTCCACCATAATCCTCGATAATATTGTAGCGGTGCTTAGGCGAAGCCCTGCGACGGTAGAACATCAAGATCGTCACCACGCCGTCGTGCTGATGGAACTCTTCCCCGACACTTTGCTGGATCGGAGTCCGGGGATCGTCATCGAGCTGAACGTGTGCTAAAACTCGGAGGTGCCGTAGTTTCGGTACTTGATCGGTCGGGCCGTGAAGACGTACGACTACATCAACCGCGTTGTGCTAACGCTTCCACTGTTGGTCTACAAGGGTACATAGATCACACTCTCCCCTCTCGTTGCTATGCATCACCATGATCTTGCGTGTGCATAGGAATTTTTTTGAAATTACTACGTTCCCCAACACTTCGGTCTGGTGAGGCGGCTGGTGGAAGCCCGCCCATGGTTTGAAGTCATCAAGCGGTCCATCTGCATTGAAGGTGCACGTAGGGCTTTTGCCCGGGCGAAGGTGCACTGGGCGAAGCTGGACGCTGTGAAGCTTGTGAAGGAGGGGCCGCCGGAGGGCAAGGAGCATCGCTGCCCCGAGAACTACTATGAGAGCATCCTGAAGGGTTCCCGCTTAGTGGCGGATGAGTGTGCCAATGATGTAATTTTTGAATGAACATGCCCATGTGATCCTGTAATATGAAATGAGTTCTTTTGCACCATGCGACGCTTTCTTAATTTAAAATATTACCTTCTGTGCGGCCGTTTATAAAATCTGAGAGTTGGCCAGTCGTCGGCTTCTACCCCCATGTAACTAGTACTGGGGTGTTCGGGGTAAATCTGAACACTCTTTACCCCAATTTTGGGTCCTTCAAGGGAGGTGTTTCAGCGCAATGAACCAGGCAATTGGACTATAATGCTTTATCACTCTCACTTAGCCATAGAAGTCTATGATTTTAAATTTTTGGCGAAGCCCCTGGTATTCGGAGGGCCGAATTTGGGGCGCTATACACGCCTAAGCCGGACAAGGCCGACTCCTCGCCCGAAGCGGAAAAAGTCTTTAAGGACCTGAGACCTCTCGAACAGTGACCAGTCTCTCGCCTTATCATGACAGTCAGTTTTTGACTTTCTCTACTGAGGTGCTCGTCCGGAAGAACCGGGACACAATCGTAGTAGTTCTCCCACCGCCACCTTAGCCGATATAGCGGAACGTAAGGTACTAAAGAATGGGAGCCGGGCAACCCAACATTTGACCCAAGACATGATTCAGAGCTGATGCATATAATGCTATAAGTTCGGGGTGCCGCAATATCGAAAGTGTTCGGACTTCTTGCGCCGTATTACGGGGTAAACGATAGCCCCTGGCGTACTGACCGTACCCGAGCGTGCAAGTGCGGAATGTCGTAAATGGACATATAAGAGAAAGAGAAAAACTTGAATAATGCAATGACATATTAATAATATGCATTGTTATTTGAATAATACGTCGAAGCGTACTGGTACAAGTAGTGCAATAAGCATAAAGTAGGACAATTCGAAATGTCCTATTGAAAGTGCAATGGCACTTAAGCTATATTTTGGTGTGATGACAATGTGGTTAGTTGAACTAATATCGGTTGCTAAAGTTTATCTCAGGTTATTGGTTCTAAGCACCCGCGATGGAGATGTGCGACCCCCCATTTCAAAAAGGACAAAGGCGTGGTCTTTTGATGCTTCGAAGGTTTAGTTTTGGTTTGCTTCGAGTCGTAGGAAAGACCGCACTATTAAGAGGGGTCTGTGTGGACAAATGTTGTGTGGGAATGCCTTTGCCGAGCCTTCTCTCTTACTCTTCCCTCTCCAACCACCTCATTTGTATCTAGTGTGTGTGTTGTGGTACTCAAAAAGCTGCAACAGTAAGTTACTGGGTACCCCGTGCGCACGGGGTCTTTTGACCCCCGTGCGCACGGGGTACTGGGTAACTCTCTGGGTACCCCGTGCGCACGGGGTACTGCGTAACTCTCTGGATACCCCGTGCGCACGGGGTCTTTTGACCCCCGTGCGCACGGGGTGGTGCGTTTGTCTCTGGACACCCCATGCGCACGGGGCTGACTTAGCCCGTGCGCACGGGGTCCAACGGGCAGAAATGGCCACCCTCACATAAACACTATAAATAGGCCCTTCTTCCTCCTCCAACCCTCAACCCTAATGTCTTGTTGAGCTCCACCATTGCTACACCCCATTTTGCTCAATACTCTCAATCCCTCCACCCAAACTTGTTGAAACTTTGGGGATTGGGAGAGCAAGACCCGATCTACAACTTGACCAAACCAAATCGCGTTCCCCGCAACATTTATTCCTCATTGACTTGTTACTCTTGGAGCTTGGGCTCCTAGGCGGTTAGAGGTTCCTCCGGAAGCTTCCTTGCTTGTGGTGTGCTCCGGAGAAGTTTGTAAAGGTGTGGTGGTCGCCTTCAAGACCAACCCCGAGTGATTCGAGGCTCATCCGTTGGGGGTGACTCGAAGGAGAATACGATGAGCCTTTGGTGGCATTCCGCAAGCTTTGGCTCCGGCACCGCTCCAAACGGAGATTAGCTCTTCCCCAAGGAAGAGTGAACTTCGGGTTAAAATCCGCGTCCTCGTCTCACTTGTGGTTAATCCTTTCCCGCACCTTTCTTTGTTGTTGTATGCTTGTGGCTTGCTAAGTAGTTTGTTGCCTAGCTTTTATTTTTGGAGCTTGCTTGTCATATAGGTTGCATCCACCTAGTTGCATATCTAGTAAACTCTTTTATCCGCAAAGCCTTAAAATCTACAAGAAAGATTAAAATTTGTAGTCTCCTATTCACCCCCTTCTAGTTGACCGTATCGATCCTTTCAATTGGTATCAGGGCCTCGTGCTCTAATATAAGGTTTTAAAACCTTAGAGGATATGGTCGATCTAGGGAATGAGGGAGGCGGCCTACCCGTTGCGGGGGATGGTCAAAACCAACCCCCCTCCGCGACTGAGACACTTGGTGCTCCGGTCGTTGCTCCTGCCGCTACTACTAACCTGAATGTCCCCTTGACCACGGCAGATCTTCTTTCAATGTTTGCGGACCTCAAAGTCTCTATGTTGAAAGAGGTTTGTGCCTCGGTCAAGGAGGAAATTGATGCTCTCCTAAAGCCATCAACGTCCGCATCAAACTCGTTTAACCCAAATGAGGTTCATGATGCGGATGACTCGAGGGAACCCCTTGCTTCCCCGGCTTGTACTCAAGTTCCCCAGTACAATGCCGTGGAACCCTTTTACTCTCCTCAACCCTTGCAACATCCCCGCATTAATCCTGTTGGGCCTCCGCCCCCTTTGAAAGCTAATGCGTTTGCTAAATGGAAGCTAGACATGGAGTCTCACATGCGAAGTGCTTCAACTCAATTGTGGTGGATTGTGGTCAATGGATTCAACCCCAAGGACCCAATGAATATCATTCCAAGGGAACCAGTTGACGATCAACTCAATGCTACCGCACACAACATGCTTCGCAACGCTGTGACTGAAGACTATAGTGATTCCATTGCTCTTCTCAAAACCACAAAGGAAATTTGGGATTGCCTTGAGGAGGCTCTTGAAGGAGATGAAGCAATTCGAGGATCTCGGTTGGCCTTGCTCAAACAAGAAGTCAATCTCTTTGTGAGGAATGAGGGTGAGTCCGCAGAAGAGGTTTACCGAAGATTGAAGTCCCTTGTGCTCAACTTGAGAACTTTTGGGTGCACTTGGGCAAATGATGAATTCATCAAGGACAAGTTCATAGATGCTATGGTTCTCATAGAACATACCATGGTCATGATGGTTCATCAACGTCCGGACTATCACACGTTGACTTCGGCTCAAGTTGTTTCCACTTTCTCTACCCATGTTCTTTTGGAAACCAAGTCCAAGAAAACATATGCAATAGCTCAAGCAACCAAGAACTCCAATCTTGCCTTGAAGGCCAAGAAAGTGATGAGCCAATCCTCAAGGGAGGAAGAAGTGAGTGAAGAGATATGTGAGGAGGATAATGATACCTCGTGCTCGGCAAATGATTTTGCAGAAGACTTGGCTCTCTTAGTCAAGAAGTACTCCGGGACCATGGCAAACAAAGGAAGAAATCTTCAAGGAAGATCTTTTGGACGAAGGAAATGCTACAATTGTGATAGCCCAAGACAGTTTGTTCATGATTGTCCATATGAGAGACGTGAAGACAAGTCCGAGAAGCTTGTGCTTAAGAAGAAGTTCATCAAGTTTGCAAAGAGGAAGGATGACAAGGCTCTTGTTCATGAAGAATACATGGATGGAGATGAAGATGATGGTGATGATGATCAAGTGGGCATGGCCGCCTTTGCCATGCATGCCACTACCTCCTCCTCCACCACCGTCCTCTTCAACTCTCCAAACGAGGACAAGCCATTCACTCATCGATGCCTCATGGCCAAAGAGGTAAAAACAAAGTCCAAACTCAAGAGACCCGATAACTACACTCCCAATGTCTCATGCGAGATAGTGGAGGATGAGTGTGAGGAGGGTGTGGATAATGATGAGGAATCCTTAATGGCTTTCATGAAAACTCTTCATGGTGAAGCTCGTGCTCGTTTTGGCGATCTCCTTAAGTCACTCGCCGAATGCGATGACTTTATTGAGAACGTTGAGAACCTCCTTATAGAGGAAAAAGAGAGAGTTGATCTCCTCGAGCACGAACTTAATGAAGAGAGTGTCATGAGAGCATCACTTGAGGAAGCCTTATCTGCTCATCAAATTGACTTTTTTAAAACCAATGATGCCTTGCAACTTGCTCTTGAAAATAAAGATGCTCTTAACGTTAGAGTTGAAAAACGTCTAGTTGACCATACAAGACTTGTTGAGGAGCGTGAGTTCCTTGTGATTAGTTCCAAGGTTGTCAAAGGTGACCTCATTGCTCTCACCGAGTCTTATGCTCAATTAAAAGCTACAACCATTAAGGCTCTCACTTCCATACCTCATATTGATTTAAATGATTATGCTTGTACGACTAACTTTGCTCATGATTGCACCTCCCTTCAAGAGGAAAATAAGAAGTTGAAAGCTAAAATTGAGAAAGGGCTTGTATCATGCATCCAAGGGGAGAAAAACCTAAATGATCTCTTAAGCAACCAAAAGGAGTGTGTTGCCAAGGAGGGAGTTGGGTTTAATCCCGCAACTAAGAGTGGTAAGAACAACAAGAAGAAGAACAACAAGAAGATCGGTCCGACTCCTTCTCCTCCCCAAAAGGTAGTGTTTGTGCAAGAAGGGCACAAGGAGAGGGAGAAGGAGATGAAGGGTGTTGGGAATGGTAAGGTAATTAGGGACAAGGCTATTCCCAAGAATTTTGCCGGCAAGAACAATCCATCATATGTTCTCATGAGAGGAGATGATGGCTATACCTTTGCAAAATTTGTTGGAACTAACTATGATGATTATGCTTGGACTATTTGGGTTCCCAAGACCCTTGTTGCTAACTCACCAGGACCCATTGCAAAATGGGTACCTATAACCAAAGCTTGATTATTGCAGGACTATGTCTCCGGTGGAACTCAATGGGTGATCGACAGTGGATGCACCAATCATATGACCGGAGAAAGGGAGATGCTTGTGGAGTTCATTGATTCACTCAAGGCCTCTTCGAACATTTCCTTCGGTGACAATAGCAAGGGAAAGGTATTGGGTTTGGGCAAGGTGGTAATCTATAATGATTCTTCTCTTACAAATGTCATGCTTGTCCAATCCCTTCACTACAATTTACTTTCAACTATTCAATTGGCTCGTGCCGAATATGATTCACATTTTGGTGAATTCCATGTGACCGTCTTTAAGAGGAGCAATCTCAAAGTGGTCTTTGTTGGGCATGTTGAAGACAACCTTTATGTGGTTGATTTCTCGAAAGAGAAAACTCATCTTGCAACATGCCTAATGGCCAAGGCCGACGTGGGGTGGCTATGGCACCGTAGGCTAGCCCACGTGGGCATGAGAAATTTACAAGCTCTCTTAAAGGGGGAGCACATTCTTGGACTAACCAATGTGTCTTTTGCCAAAGATTGTCCTTGTAGTGCTTGCATTGCCGGAAAGCTTCAGGAAAAAGCTCATAAAGTGAAGACTGTCATCACCACCTTGAGGCCCCTCGAGCTTATCCACTTGGATCTATTTGGGCCTCCAACATATGATAGTTTGGGAGGAAGGAGATATTGCCTTGTCATTGTTGATGACTTCACAAGATATACTTGGGTGTTCTTTCTCAAGACTAAAGATGAAACTCAAGAAACCTTCATCAACTTTGCCAAAGAAGCTCAAGGTCAACATAATTGTGAGATCAAGGCAATCCGAAGTGACAATGGCACCGAGTTCAAAAACTATACAATGGATGAATTCTTGAGTGAAGAGGGGATAAAGCATCAATATTCCGCACCATATACTCCCCAACAAAATGGTGTTGCAGAGAGGAAGAATCGGACTCTTATTGAGATGGCTAGGACCATGCTTGATGAGTACAAATCACCATACAAGCTTTGGGCAGAAGCCATCAACACCGCGTGCCATGCTTCAAACCGGCTTTATCTCCGCAAGCTCAAGAACAAGACTCCTTATGGGCTCCTAATTGGGAGAAAGCCCAACGTCAAATACTTTCGGGTATTCGGTTGTAAGTGTTTCATTTTAAACAAAAAATCCAGGTTAGCTAAATTTGAGTCTAGAACTTATGAGGGCATATTTGTTGGATATGCATCAAACTCTCATGCTTACCGAGTTCTCAATAAATCCACCGGATGCATTGAGGAAATGGTAAATGTGGAGTTTGATGAAGATAACGGCTCCCGCTTGGAGCAAATTGTTCGTAGTGTTGTAGGTGATGAGGCTCCTTCACAAGCTATAAGGACAATGGGGATAGGCCACATTCTCCCACAAGAAACACCCCATGTCTAAGTAGAAGAAGAAGGAGTAAGAGCCCCTCTTGAGGATTTTCCACAAGGGAAGTCATCACCGACACCACTTGTACAAGATGCCTTGGGAAGTAATGAACCTATCCAAGAACAAGATCAAGACCCTCATATTCCCGAGCAAGATCAAGAGCAAACTCTTCAGAATAATGAAGAACCAATCATTGAGGCTCAAGATCAAGCTCAAAGTCATGATCAAGATCTAGATCAACTCCAACCACAAGTGTCTTCATCGTCATCACTTCCTACTGAGCAAGAACCTATGGTTGCAAAGAGAAGAGTGTCTCCAAGGCTAAAGCAATCTCAAGGACAAGCTTCTTCATCAAGTCCAAAACCAAGTGAAGAAGAGCTTGACCCCCGCGCGCACGGGCCCCCGTGCCCACGGTCCTGTACCGTGCGCACGGGACCCCCGTGCCCACGGGGTCTAAACCCCCGTGCGCACGGGCTCTCCAGGAACTATTGCATAGACTGTTGTCTATCTCCTTGCCATTTTTCTAGCACTTGTACTCATTTGTGTCTCGTGCTTTGTGTTGTTGGGTTTTTATGTGTGTTTCAGACTCCGCTGACAAGAGGTCTGAGCTTCGTCGCAAGCGTGCAAAAGGAGGATCAAAGGACTTCACCATTGTTCGTCGTCAGCCAACTGAAGGCATGGGTCAGGGGTCTGGGACAGGTCAAGGTCGTGCTCACCGTGCAGCCTCAAAGCGGCCCGTTGTTGAGGCTTCCGATGAATCTGAGGAAGAGTATGAATCACAAGATGATGAGATAGAAGAAGAAGATGATCGTGATGAGGAAGATGAAGAAGATGATCGTGATGAGGAATATGAAGAAGAGGGAGAGGAGTCTAGTCCGGAGGAAGCCACTCCGGCAGGCGTGACCTCTGAAATATGCCTCTTGTCAAATGGACCAAGCCAGAGATCTGGGCTGAGAGACAGAACCATTCGTATGTTAAGGCCACGAGTATGGGAATGGATCCCCAGTTTAAGAATGGATTTCAGAAAAGAATCTATCATGAGCTTCTTATGACCAAGTCAAAGAAGTTTGCTCCTCACAAGCAAGTCAACACTGAGAGTTTGCGCGACAATGATCATCTGTATCCCGGTGTGTAATCCGCTCTTGGCCGATTGGGTCTGATTCTGTTTGTCACCTTCAACCACCCCTACAATGAAGATCTTGTGATGCAGTTTTTTGCCACTCTTTACTTCCCCAATGATTCTGCTCGCACCCTCACATGGATATCCGGAACATATCAGTGTTTAGCTCCTATGGCAAAGTTCTCCGAGATCATTCCCTACCCATTCATGGATGAAGAGACTGTTTCTGATGAGTTTGGCACTGTTCGGGAAAGTGGATAGCACACTAAGGATGAGATTGCCTTTGCTTACAAACAAGAGAAGTCGTTTGTCACTGGGTCAATCAAAGACCTCTTTCCCCTCTATGAAACCATGCGCCATATCCTGCGGTATACCCTCACTCCTAAGGCGGGGGATTCCATTAACATTCGGAGCTCCATGCTTGATGTCTTTGTGTATCTTCATCAGAAGAAGAAAGTGGATGTTCTGGATTTCATGTACTACGAGCTGCATCAGTGTGTACAAGAGAACAAGTCCTTGATCTATGCTCCGTTCATACAGGCATTGATTGAGACCGTCTGTCCAGCAGAGTACATTGCTAGCTTCAAGACTGCCGTTCCCAAGCGCAACTCCAACTGGACCCCAGCTGCTCCTGCTCCCTATGTGCCCATCAAGAAGGGGCGCAACCCTAGGCCTGAGGACCATGCTACGTACACTCCAAGCATGTCCTCTACTGCACGGATCCCTCGTGGTAAGGCCAAGTCTGTTGGCTCTGAGGCCATTTTTTCCAAGGGAGAGAAGAAGTTGCTGTTCAAGACCTTGAGCAACATGTTCAAAATGTGTCAGTCAATTCAGCGTCGTCAGATCAAGGAAATCAACAAGTAGAAGCTTGTTCGGCGTGAGCAGAAGGCAGCAAGAGCTGCTGCTTGTGAGGAGGTCAGTCCAGGTTCTGAGGACGTCGACAGTGAGGCCACTGCTCGGTCTTTCCCAATGGCCGGGTGGCGTTTTGGTGATGATTATGATGCCTTGAGTGCTCCTCCTCTTGTCTAGTGGGTCTCGTGTCGCCATTTGTCTCCTTTTCGTTGTCTTGATGACAAAGGGGGAGAAGTGGTGTGTGTTCATGGGTGTGTGTTGAGATCTCAAGCCTCGTGTTTCTCGCTGTTGGTTGGTTTTAGTCGGCTTGAGATACTCTTATTTCCTTTCTGTCTGTGTGGTTGTGAGACTCTAGCTTTATTATTGTACCTTGCTATTATCCTCGTATGCTTATGTTTATTGGGCCTCACATTATGTGCTCACCACACTGTGTCATGAGATCTAGGCACCATTATAGGTTTATTTTGTTGTATCTCATGACTTATCAATAGTGATCTTGGTCGAACCTCCTATGGGTGTACTAGATGCATTCTTGTTTTCGGGCACACATATAGGGGGAGCTATCATGATCACTATTTGTTCCTTGGCTTTCTATTTGTGTATTCCCTTTGCCATGTTCTAACCACGTTGTCATCAATGCACCAAAAAGGGGGAGATTGAAAGTGCAATGGCACTTAAGCTATATTTTGGTGTGATGACAATGTGGTTAGTTGAACTAATATCGGCTGCTAAAGTTTATCTCAGGTTATTGGTTCTAAGCACCCGCGATGGAGATGTGCGACCCCCCATTTCAAAAAGGACAAAGGCGTGGAATTCGACGCTTCGAAGGTTTAGTTTTGGTTTGCTTCGAGTCGTAGGAAAGACCGCACTAGTAAGAGGGGTCTGTGTGGACAAATGTTGTGTGGGAATGCCTTTGCCGAACCTTCTCTCTTACCCTTCCCTCTCCAACCACCTCATTTGTATCTAGTGTGTGTGTTGTGGTACTGAGAAATCTGCAACAGTAAGTTACTGGGTACCCCATGCGCATGGGGTCTTCTGACCCCCGTGCGCACGGGGTACTGGGTAACTCTCTGGGTACCACGTGCGCATGGGGTCTTTTGACCCCCGTGCGCACGGGGTACTACGTAACTCTCTGGATACCCCGTGCGCACGGGGTGGTGCGTTTGCCTCTGGACACCCCGTGTGCACGGGGCTGACTTAGCCCGTGCACATGGGGTCCAACGGGCAGAAATGGCCACCCTCACATAAACACTATAAATAGGCCCTTCTTCCTCCTCCAACCCTCAACCCTAATGTCTTGTTGAGCTCCACCATTGCTACACCCCATTTTGCTCAATACTCTCAATCCCTCCACCCAAACTTGTTGAAACTTTGGGGATTGGGAGAGCAAGACCCGATCTACAACTTGACCAAACCAAATCGCGTTCCCTGCAACATTTATTCCTCATTGACTTGTTACTCTTGGAGCTTGGGCTCCTAGGCGGTTAGAGGTTCCTCCGGAAGCTTCCTTGCTTGTGGTGTGCTCCGGAGAAGTTTGTAAAGGTGTGGTGGTCGCCTTCAAGACCAACCCCGAGTGATTCGAGGCTCATCCGTTGGGGGTGACTCGAAGGAGAATACGGTGAGCCTTTTGTGGCATTCCGCAAGCTTTGGCTCCGACACCGCTCCAAACAGAGATTAGCTCTTCCCCAAGGAAGAGTGAACTTCGGGTTAAAATCTGCGTCCTCGTCTCACTTGTGGTTAATCCTTTCCCGCACCTTTCTTTGTTGTTGTATGCTTGTTGGCTTGCTAAGTAGTTTGTTGCCTAGCTTTTCTTCTTGGAGCTTGCTTGTCATATAGGTTGCATCCACCTAGTTGCATATCTAGTAAACTCTTTTATCCGCAAAGCCTTAAAATCTACAAGAAAGATTAAAATTTGTAGTCTCCTATTCACCCCCCCTCTAGTCGACCGTATCGATCCTTTCACCTATCCAAGGCAAGCTACGCATAAATAGTGAAAAGCGGGTATATCAAGTATTACTAGAGACCACCTGGCGGTTCCCGCGTTCATCTTAGCTTCTTGCCGCCTTGGTTGTTGCTTCCGGAATGTGTCCGGCAATCGGACTGCCGGAAAGGGCTTTCGAAGAGTTAGGCCCTGAAAGAGAGAAGGAATGTCAAAGGTATATAGCCCCTGGTGTGGTTAAGCCACAATGCGGGGCGTGTCCTGATTGTGCCCCCGCCTATGTCCATGGTATTTTCAATGCATAGTTATGTACGCGCGGTACGAATTTCGCCGCTGCACTGGGACTGGGACGGGGGCCGGATTGCTAGGCGAGCGCTGATCACGCCAGGCGATCCTGTTGCAGATTGTTCCGGACTCAGTTGAAGGTGTCCGGGGGCTGTAACACCGCATGAGTGGTCTGCCTGAACAGGCTGCTTTGTGCCTCTGCTGCAAGGGCCGCAATGTGCTCTTCCGTACGAAGCGAGCGTTCTATGTTTCCATTTACTGTTATGACCCCGCGGGGTCCTGGCATCTTGAGCTTGAGGTATGCGTAATGCGGCACTGCATTGAATTTTGCAAATGCTATCCGTCCGAGCAGTGCATGATAGCCACTGTGAAACGGGACGATGTCGAAGATTAATTCTTCGCTTCGGAAGTTATCCGGTGATCCGAAGACCACTTTCAGTGTGATTGAGCCTGTGCAATGGGCCTCTACACCTGGGATGACGCCTTTAAAGGTGGTTTTGCTGGGTTTGATCCTTGAGGGATCGATACCAATTTTTTGCACTGTATCCTGATAAAGCAGGTTCAGGCTGCTGCCGCTGTCCATAAGGACTCGAGTGAGGTGAAATCCGTCAATGATGGGGTCTAGGACCAGTGCGGTGGATCCCCATGACAGATGCTAGTGGGGTGGTCCCTGCGATCGAAGGTGATCGAACAAGCAGACCATGGGTTGAACTTTGGGGCGACGGGCTCCATCGCGTAGACGTCCCTTAGTGAACGCTTCTGCTCCCTCTTGGGAATGTGGGTTGCGTATATCATGTTCACTGTCTTCACTTGTGGGGGAAACCCCTTCTGTCCTCCTGGGTTTGGCGGCCGGGGCTCCTCCTCGTCATCGCTATGCAGCCCCTTGTCCTTGTTTTCGGCATTTAACTTGCCGGCCTGCTTGAACACCCAACATTCTCTGTTGATGTGATTGGCTGGCTTGTCAGGGGTGCCGTGGATTTAACATGAGCGATCCAGTATGCGATCCAGACTGGACGGAGCCGGAGTATTTCTTTTAAATGGCTTTTTCCGCTGACTGGATCTAGAGCCTCTGAATATGGCATTGACTGTCGTATCTTCGGTGTTATCACCGTTATTGCGGCGCTTTGGTCTATTACGATGCTGCCTACTGTTGACATTTTTGGTATCCGAGGTATCCGAATTCCTTGATGTGTTGTTGCTGCGAGCCAGCCAGCTGTCCTCGCCCGCGCAAAAGCGGGTCATGAGTGTTGTGAGGGCTGCCATAGATTTCGGCTTCTCCTGGCCGAGGTGGCGGGCGAGCCACTCGTCACGGATGTTATGCTTGAATGCCGCTAGGGCCTCTGCATCCGGACATTCTACTATTTGATTTTTCTTAGTGAGGAACCGTGTCCAGAATTGTTTAGTCGATTCCCCTGGCTGCTGGGTTATGTGGCTCAAGTTATCAGCATTCGGTGGCCGCACATAAGTGCCCTAGAAGTTGTCAAGAAATGCGTCTTCCAGATCCTCCCAACTGCCGACGGAATCTGCTGGCAAGCTGTTCAGCCAGTGCCGAGCTGGTCCTTTGAGTTTTAGTGCGAGGTACTTGATGGCGTGTAGATCATCACCGCGAGCCATGTGGATATGAAGGAGGAAATCCTCGATCCATACAGCGGGATCTGTTGTGCCATCGTATGATTCGATATTTACGGGTTTGAAACCCTCCGGGAATTCATGATTCATAACTTCATCAGTGAAGCATAGGGGGTGTGCGGCGCCTCTGTGCCGGGCTATATCCCGACGTAGTTCGTATGAGTCTTGTCTGCTGTATTCGGCCCGGCCGGATTTACTCTTGGTGTATCTGACGCGACGATCATCGTCCCATGTGGGCGCACGTGCTCATGTCCTGTATATTGACCTTGCGATTTTTGCCTTACTGTCCAAGATGTCTCGCAGGTCCTTTGTGTTGCCCCAGGCCTTAGTATTTTTGATTGAGTGGCGATGGGGTGCGGTCTGAATTTTAGGCTGAAATGCCTCTCTGGCTCGGCCGCGTAGTGCCCGGTCAGCCGCATCGTACACTGGTGAATGAGGTTTCAATGCTTCCTCCTCGAGGTGAGGTAGCAACCTGCGTTTTGGGTAACTCTTGGACGGGCGCTCAAGTTCATGCTCCTTGGCCGCAAGGACTTCGGTCCATCTGTCTGCTAGCAAGTCTTGATCATCTTGAAGCTGTTGTTGTTTCTTCTTTAGGCTACTTGCCATGGCCATAAGCCGGTGCTTGAAGCGCTCTTGCTTGACGGGGTCCTCAGGCATGATAAACTCGTCATCGCCGAGGCTCGCCTCGTCTTCGGAGAGAGGAATGTAATTGTCCTCCTCCGGTTCTCCATCTGCTGCCTGCTCTGGAGGGCTAGCTTGTTCGTCCTCTAGCTCTGCACCGTGCTGGAGGGGATTGTTGTTGTTGTCTTTGGCGCTATCTGGAGTGTTATTATCTCCTGTGCTGGTATCACTGCTCTTGCTATGGCGGGACTTAGAGCGGCGCCGCTGACGTCGGCGCTTGGGTTGCTTCTTGGAGGGGTCATCCTCCACTGTCTTGTCGCCATTGGCTTCTTTGGGGGTGTCCACCATGTATATATCATATGATGAGGTGGCGGTCCAGTGCCCGAGGGCGGTGGATCCTGTTCGTCTCCGGCTTCGTTGTCCATACCGTCGAAGTCTTCGGAGCCGAAGGCGAGCATGTCGGTTAAGTCGTCGACAGTGTCTACTAAGTGGGTGGTGGGTGGGCAGCGAATTTCTTCGTCATCTGCATCCCATTCTAGCCGGACATAGTGTAACACCCCGGATATGATCTACCTAATATGTAATCCAACTCTTGCCGTTTCCGGTGTTAAGTTATTTTATTTTCTTGCGTTCGGGTTTTTGTCTCCGTGTGTTGTTGTCGTTGTCATGCATCTCATATCATGTCATCATGTGCATTGCATTTGCATACGTGTTCGTCTCATGCATTCGAGCATTTTCCCCGTTGTCCGTTTTGCATTCCGGCGCTCCGTTCTCCTCCGGTGGTCATTTCTACCTTTCTTTTGTGTGTGGGGATTAAACATTTCCGGATTGGACCGAGACTTTCCAAGCGGCCTTGGTTAACTACCGGTAGACCGCCTGTCAAGTTTCGTACCATTTGGACTTCGTTTCATGCTCCAACGGTTAACCGAGGGACCGAAAAGGCCTCGTGTGTGTTGCAGCCCAACACCCCTCCAATTTGGCCCAAAACCACCAAAACCCTCTCCATCATCTAGAGCGTCCGATCACGATCGCGTGGCCGAAAACTGCACCTCATTTGGACTCTCCTAGCTCCCTCTATGCCTATATAAAGAACCCCCTCCGAAATTCACGGGTGAAACCCTAACCCTCTCCCTTTCCTCGCGACCGGACAAAAACGCCACCGACGGACATGTCCATTTCCACCCCGCCGCCGCCACTTGTCGCCGCCTGATTCGCCTGCGCGGGTGCCCACTTTGCCGCCGCCGCCAGGGCCCGCGGGGCCCATCGCCGGCCCTCCCGGCCCGAAGCTCCCGCGCCGCCCGCGCGTTGACCCCGCCGCCCCAGCGCCTCCTCGCCTCCATCTCCGGCGGCCCGCGCCGTAGCGCGCCCTTGCCGACGGCCGCCTCGCACCTCGCCGGCGACGACTGCGGCAGCGCTGCCCCGCCCCGCCCTCTCCTTCCACGCCGGCCGCCGCCCACCGCGTCCACAGCTCCGGCCACCGGCGCCCGCGGCCACCCCACCGGCATCCGCCGCCGCCTCCACTCCGTCTCCGGCGAGCACAGCTCCGGCCGCCGCCTCGGTTCACATGCCCGATCTAGTTCCAGATGTGAGATTCGGTTGAACTTTGACCTAATTTTCAGTAATATTTTGCCATGTTCATTGCATCGTAACTCTGCATCCGTAGCTCCGTTTTGGGCATATAGCATATCAAAATGTTCATCTCAGAGAGCACATCACTTCATCTCATTGCATCATTTTCATTTGAGTTCATCTTGATGCCCGAAATTCTGTTGGAAGAGTGCTATTTGAGATAATTGTCAGATCTGCTGCTCCAAATAGCTATTTGTCATTTTTGCCATGATTATTGTGTGCATGATATGCCCCTGAGCTCTACATGAGTTTTGTTATATGCTTTGTCATCTTTCTAGAGGTGCAACCCATGTATTTTTGTGATGTGTGTGGTTACTAGCACAAGCTTGCAAAGTGGTGCATTCGTTAATGCTGATTTCAGAGACTTAGCAATTCCACTAAGTCCTTGATCTGTTTATATCAATATGCCATATGTTCATGTTGTTTCCTAGTGATCCGTGCCTCTTTTGAAGATGATCAGTAAGGATGTTTTGTTAATCTTGTATTGCTCTATCCATCCTTGTCTTTGTTTGCAATTATGGCGCACCCTAGCTTGAGTCAATCGAGCTCTACTTTTGCTATTTCATGAATCTAGGCAGATTGTCTACTTGTTAGCGATTTTGCCGACGATGTTGAAGTTGATCCGTGCATGCTATGTTATTGTTCTTGCCATGTCTATCTTGTATAATGTGTATTCTTGATGGTTGTATGCTTATATTGTCATGACTTTCTCTGTAGTGAGTGCATCGAGCTCGTAAACATGCCTACTTGATATCTGATTTTGCATGCTCCAGTTTTTCACTAAGTCTGTGATCTGTTTATGTTTTTGCCATGTTCACATGCTTGCAAATGTATTTTCTGTTCCCTTTTGGCTCAAGGTCACTAAGGGACTTTTGCTAAGCTCTTTGAGTAGCTCGATGCCATGCTTTACTTTTCCATGTTTAGTTCCTGTAGCATATAGTTTGCATGCTCCAAAGTGTGCTACCTGATCTGAAATTCCAGACAAGTGTTAATTTCACCAAGTCTGAAATCTGTTTACCAATTGCACTTTTGCCATGCTTGTTTGAACCTGTTATTGGATGAATTGGCCATAGCTCAGTGTTCATATTTTGTTAAGCATCATGATGGATCCCTGCCATGTATTTTTATGCCATGTTTGGGTGCCGTAGCATGTTTAACTTGTTGCATTTAGATGGCTACTTGCTGTATATCGCAGACCGGTGCCATATTTGAATTGCTTGCCATTTCCAAACCGTGTCTCCGATTCCGGCGTTCTTTATATCGGTTTCAAGCAAAATCATCTCACCTTTCCCGTGGCACACTTGGATTTCCAAGTTGAGGCCAGGTTCATTCATTTCTTGTCAAATCTTGCATATGCATCACATATCGCATCCCGCATAGCATACCATGTTTGCATCATGTTGTTTGAGTTTGCACGTGGTTGATTGTGTCCTTTTTGCTTGTTTGTCTTGTTTGGGTAGAGCCGGGAGACGAGTTCGCTAACGAGGAGCCTGTTGAGTTTGCTTTCGAGGATCCAGTCAACTCTGACAACTTTGCAGGCAAGATGATCATACCCTCGAAATCACTTCTATCTTTGCTTTGCTAGATGCTCGCTCTTTTGCTATGCCTATGCTACGATGCCTACCACTTGCTTATCATGCCTCCCAAATTGTCCATGTCAAACCTCTAACCCACCATGTCCTAGCAAACCGTTGATTGGCTATATTACCGCTTTGCTCAGCCCCTCTTATAGCGTTGCTAGTTGCAGGTGAAGATTGGAGACCGTTCCTTGTTGGAACATTATTTACTTGTTGGGATACCATTATATTACCTTGTTATCTTAATGCATCTATATACTTGGTAAAGGGTGGAAGGCTCAGCCTTTTGTCTAGTGTTTTGTTCCACTCTTGCCGCCCTAGTTTTCCGTCATATCGGTGTTATGTTCCCGGATTTTGCGTTCCTTACGCGGTTGGGTAATAATGGGAACCCCTTGATAGTTCACCTTGAATAAAACTCTTCCAGCAATGCCCAACTTTGGTTTTACCATTTGCCTCCTAGCCTCTTTTTCCCTTGGGTATCCGGAGCCCGAGGGTCATCTTATTTTAAACCCCCCCGGGCCAGTGCTCCTCTGAGTGTTGGTCCACCTGTCAGCTGCCGGTGGCCACCAGGGGCAACTCTGGGCTGGCCTACCCGTACCTAGGACAATCTGAGTATGCCCTGGGAACGAGATATGTGCAGCTCCTATCGGGATTTGTCGGCACATTCGGACGGTGTTGCTGGATTTGTTTTAACTTGTCGAAGTGTCTTGTAGAACCGGGATACCGAGTCTGATCGGAATGTCTCGGGAGAAGGTATATCCTTCGTTGACCGTGAGAGCTTGTCATGGGCTAAGTTGGGACCCCCTGCAGGGATTTGAACTTTCGAAAGCCGTGCCCGCGGTTATGGGCAGATGGGAATTTGTTAATGTCCGGTTGTAGATAACTTGAACCTTAACTTAATTAAAATGAATCAACTGTGTGAGTTACTGTGATGGTCTCTTCTCGGCGGAGTCCAGGAAGTGAACACGGTGTTGGAGTAATGCTTGCCACAGGTTGTTCTCTAGTTATTCGTTCGCGCCTTGCCTTTTCTTCTCGCTCTCTTTTGCGAACAAGTTAGCCACTATATATGCTAGTCGCTTCTTGCAGCTCCACTTATTACCTTGCCTTACCTATAAGCTTAAATAGTCTTGATCGCGAGGGTGCGAGATTGCTGAGTCCCTATGGCTCACAGATTACTTCCAAACAGATGCAGGGCCAGACGACTCCGTTCCAGATGACGCGCTTGAGCTCAAGTGGGAGTTCGACGAGGACTCACGCCTTTACTATGTGTCTTTCCCTGATGATCAGTAGTGGTGCCCAGTTGGGTCGATCGGGACCGTGTCGCATGTTGGGTTGATCTTTTATTTTGGCACCGTAGTCGGGCCATGAGTGATTGGATGATGTAATGCTATTTATGTACTTTGTTTGACGTGGCGAGTGTAAGCCAACTATGTACCTTCCCCTTTTATTATCTATATTACATGGGATGTTGTGAAGATTGCCTTACTTGCGACATTACTTTCAATGCGGTTATGCCTCTAAGTCGTGCTTCGACACGTAGGAGATATAGCCGCATCGAGGGCGTTACACATAGTCCAGCCAAGGTTCTCCTGACAGGGAGAGAGACCTTAATGAATTTAGCACATCCCCGAAGGGTGAGTGTTGAAAGATGTCCGCGGAGGTGAACTCCATGATCGGCGCCCAGTCAGACTCGACGGGCACGGATATGAGCGATTCGGAGTCCGTGGCCGGAGATGAATCCAGTGGTTCGGAGACATGGCTCTCGTAAGGGGTGAAGTCAGTATCCGGCTCTATCGCCACTGAGAGTGCGGCCTCCATGGCGGGGTCCATCCGTCCGCTCTCGGATGGCGCGACTTGCTCCGGATTGATGGACGGAGTAGCTGCAGATGCAATCTCCCGAACACTGTCCGACGGCAGAGTTATGTCATGCTCGTCAAGACTGTACGGCGCGTACGACATGGGCCCTAATCCGTCGAAGATCAAGTCTCCGCGGATGTCAGCCGTGTAGTTCAAGTTTCCAAACCTGACCTGATGGCTAGGGGCGTAGCTCACAATCTGCTCCAGATGGCCAAGCAAATTGGCCCGCAGTGCAAAGCTGCCGAATATGAAGATCTGTGTGGGGAGGAAAGACTCACCCTGGACCGTATCGCTAGCGATGATCGAAGGAGCCATCAAGTCTTATGGTGACGACACAGTGGAACTCTCAATGAAAGCACCAGTGTCGGTGTCAAAACCGGCAGATCTCGGGTAGGGGGTCCCGAACTGTGCATCTAAGGCGGATGGTAACAGGAGGCGGGGGACACGATGTTTACACAGGTTTGGGCCCTCTTGATGGAGGTAAAACCCTATGTCCTACTTGATTTGTTCTTGATGATATGAGTATTACAAGAGTTGATCTACCACGAGATCAGAGAGGCTAAACCCTAGAAGCTACCCTATGGTATGACTGTATCTTGTCCTACGGACTAAAACCCTCCAGTTTATATAGACACCGGAGGGGGCTAGGGTTACACAAGGTCGGTTACCAAGGAGGAGATATGCATATCTGCATTGCCTAGCTTTCCTTCCACGCCAAGTAGAGTCCCATCCGGACACGGGACGAAGTCTTCAATCTTGTATCTTCATAGTCCAACAGTCCGGCCAAAGGATATAGTCTGGCTGTCCGGAGACCCCCTAATCCAGGACTCCCTCACTCTCCATCTACAACAGCGGTACCAATCTTGTTGTCTTCGCTAGAGCACCCGAAGCACCGAGCTTCACCACTTCATTCCGTCGATGTTCGTCATTGCCGACCATCTGCAACTCCACCACCGGATGAGCCACTCACCGGTGCATCCTCTAGACACTCTCGTCATCGTGCACGACTGCCGGAGCCTCCTCGGCTACTACGCCTGAGCCACCCCAACGCTCCTTGTTCTTGTCTATAAGTGTACGATCACATCCTCGTTCAGTTAAAAAACAGTTTTGTAGATCGTGTTGTTTTCGTAGACGGTTTTCTTCGGTTAGATCGAACCGGTACATAGGTTTCTTTTAGTTGTATGCGTGTTAGCGGTTCAGTTATAACACTTAAAGCACAAGTGCTCCCTGGGTGGTTTTGGTAATTAATGTCAACATATCTCTTGTTGGACTAATGTTTTTACCTAGTATATTTCACATAAGTTCAACAAATGGAGTGGCATGGACAAGAGGATGTGGAACCCCTTCAAGATGCTAAGGACAAAGGATTGGCTCAAGCTCAAAAGCTCAAGGCTCTACATTTTCATTTCAGTAATCCAAGATCACATTGAGTCCTTAGGAAAGCCAATACTATTAAAAGGGGACGAGGTGTTGCTTAATGGCTTGCTTGCTCAAAGTGCTTAGTGATATGCTCCAAAGCCCTCAACCACTTTCTCATATCCACATATGTCCCAAACCAAAAGTCAAACTCGGCCCCACCGATTTGATCCATCCGACGCCACCGAGTTCACTTGACATAGTCACTGCCAGAAACCCTAATCAATTTGGTCTCACTGATGGGATCTCGGTCTCACCGAGATGGGATTGCAAACTCTTTGTTGCGTGTTGCAATTATTTCGGTCCCACCGAGATAAGCAATCGATCCCACCGAGTTTGCCTGGCCATCTCTCTGTTTGCTTATTACCAACCGATTTTGTGTAATCGGTCAAATCGAGATGAGGTTTTGCCCTAACCCTAGCACATCGGTCCCACCGAAATGCCTAACGGTCACATTATGAACTGAATCGGTCTGACCGAGTTTTCAGATTTGGTCCCACCGAGTATGGTAAATTGTTTGTAATGGTTAGATTTTGTGTGGGGGGTATATATACCCCTCCACCCTTCCTTCATTAGTAAGGAGAGCCATCAGAACGTGCCTACACTTCTAGCATACATTTTCTGAGAGAGAACCACCTACGCATGTGTTGAGACCAAGATATTCCACTCCAACCATATGAATCTTGATCTCTAGCCTTCCCCAAGTTGCATTCCACTCAAATCATCTTTCCACCAAATCCAAATCAGTGAGAGAGAGTTGAATGTTGGGGAGACTATGATTTGAAGCACAAGAGTAAGGAGTTCATCATCAACACACCATCTATTACCTTTTGGAGAATGGTGTCTCCTAGATTTGTTAGGTGTCACTTGGGAGCCTCCGACAATATTGTGGAGTTGAACCAAGGAGTTTGTACGGGCAAGGAGATCGCCTACTTCGTGAAGATCTACCCTAGTGAGGAAAGTCCTTCGTGGGCGATGGCCATGGTGGGATAGAAAAGGTTGCTTATTCGTGGACCCTTCGTGGGTGGAGCCCTCCGTGGACTCGCGCAACTATTACCCTTCATGGGTTGAAGTCTCCATCAACGTGGATGTACGATAGCACCACCTATCGGAACCATGCCAAAAATCTCTGTGTCTCCAATTGCGTTTGCACACTCTAATCCCATCCCTTTACTTTCTTGCGAATTGCATGCTTTACTTTCCGCTGCTGATATACTCTTGCCATGCTTGCTTGAATGTATTGCGAATGTTTAAACTTGTGCTAAAACTCCACCTTAACTTGAGGAAATTAAAAAATGCTACTTTTCTTCATTAAGAGTCTATTCACCCCCCTCTAGACACCTCTTCTCGATCCTTTCAATTGGTATCAGAGCATTCGTCTTCATTTCTTTGGTTTAAACACCTTTGGAGGAAGATGGATGAGTCTACATTGGGGAGTCTTAGACGTAGAGTGCCTATACTTGATGGACAGTTCTTTCATGAGTGGAAAATTGAGATGCTTGAGATTTTCAATGAATATCATTTGAACAAGTAGATTACTAGCCCTTGTGCACCTCATGTTGATCCTTTGCATCCTACTCTTGATGAGTCTATTGACATGATCCGTAATATTAGAACTATCAATTTAATCACTAGAGGATTGCCTAGAAACTTGTTTGCTAGCTTGCCTACTCTGTATTGTGCCTACACCATATGGAGATTTCTTGAGGAACGATTTCCAAATTATTCCTTGCAAAATTTGGATGAAATTCTTCATAAGTCTATTGCCTTGAGTAAGATGAGTTCCAATGATCCCAAATTTTGTGACTGTCTATTTGAGCTTACTAATCTTACGCGTGCCAAAGGAGATGTTGGAATCATTAGCAATATCATCTCCGAAGCCATTAGAATTCATAAAGATGACTATTGTGATGACCATTTATCTAATGAATTACCCTCTCTAGGAATTGATCCATCACAAGACAATGTTGAACATGGATACTATGATGAGGATGATGATAGTGAATTTGATCTCGATGAGTCTATGAGACACTTTGGTCTTATGGCAGATCTTCGCAGCTACATGGCTAGAGGAAAGGAATGGGTTCTTGATAGTGGGTGTACCAATCACATGACCGGAGACAAGGATATGTTTTGTGAGCTTGCTGAAAACGACGGCCCTCGAAAGTATGTTACTTTTGGTGACAACTCTAAGGGTAAGGTGGTTGGCCTTGGTAAGGTGGCCATCTCACATGATAGCTCCATACAAAATGTTATGCTCGTTGAATCTCTTGGATATAATCTACTTTCCGTATCTAGACTTGCTGACTTTGGTTTCAATGTCCTATTTACTGAAGTAAATTTCCAAGTGTTTCGTAGAGATAACCACAATATGGTCTTTACCGGTTTACGTAAAGGTGATATTTACATTGTTGATTTCACTAAAAAGGCTCAACCTAGAACTTGCTTAATTTCTAAATCTTCTAAAGGTTGGTTGTGGCATAAAATATTATGTCATGTGGGCATGCGAAATCTTGATAAGCTTATTAAAGGTGAACATATCCTTGGAGTCAAAGATGTTATATTTGACAAGGATAGATTGTGCAGTGCTTGTCAAGCAGGAAAACAAGTTGGAAGAAGTCATCCCGTGAAGAACATCATGACCACGAGAAGACCGCTCGAGCTACTTCATATGGATCTCTTTGGTACCAATGCCTACAAAAGTCTCGGTGGTAACTCATTTGGTCTAGTCATAGTCGATGATTTTTCAAGATTTACATGGGTGTTCTTTCTTGATGATAAATTGCAGGTCCAAAAGATCTTCAAGAACTTTGCTAGGAAGGCCCAAAATCAATTTGAAGTGAAGATCACGAAGGTTCGAAGCGACAATGGAACAGAGTTCAAGAACACAAATGTGGATACCTTTCTTGACGAAGAAGGAATTTCACACGAGTTCTCGGCTACGTACACACCTCAACAAAATGGAGTTGTTGAGAGGAAGAACCGGACTCTTATTGAGATGGTGAGAACGATGCTTGATGAGTACAAGACGCAAAAACACTTTTGGGTGGAAGCGGTTGAGACGGCTTGTCATGCAACAAATTGCTTGTATCTTCACAAGCTACTCGGCAAGACGACATACGAGCTTCTTACCGACAACAAACCCCAAGTTGGATACTTTCGAGTATTCGGCTCAAAGTGCTACATTCTTGATAAGCATCGTCGTTCTAAATTGGCTCCTAAATCTCATGAGGGTTTCCTACTTGGTTATGGCTCAAACTCTCACACTTACCGTGTCTACAACAATTTCACCCGAAAGGTTGAAGAGACGGTAGATGTGAAGTTTGATGAATCTAATGGCTCGCAAGTAGAGAAATTGCCAATTGATGTAGGAGACAAAGACCCTTCGGAAGCAATCCAAGACATGTCTATTGGCAAGATTCGTCCAATGAAGGTGAAGGAGAGTACCTCGTCCATCCAAGTGGAAGCTTCTACCTCACGACAAGGTGAACCAAGAGTCGACATGGAAGCCTCCACAAGTGGAACACGCCAAGAGGAAGAAAACGAGGAAGTACACCAAGATGAACCTCATCAACCTCCTTCTCCACAAGAGAACGACAACTTCAACAATGAAGAAGGCCAAGAAGAAGAATGAGATGATGAAGAAGATGCTAGATCCCCACCCAAGCAAAAGCTCCGACGAGTTTGAGCAAGAGTTTCACGAGACCATCCCATTGAACAAATCTTCAACGATATTCAAACCGGGAGAATCACTCGCTCTAAAACTCGTTTGGCTATTTTTTGTGAACATTATTCATTCATCTCTAGCATTGAACCTATGAAGGTTGAAGAAGCATTAGAAGATCTGGATTGGATAAATGCCATGCACGAAGAGATACACAACTTTGAGAGAAATCAAGTGTGGACATTGGTTAAGAAGCCCGACAACAACCACAACATCATCGGTGCCAAATGGGTGTTTCGCAACAAGCAAGGCAAAGATGGACAAGTAGTTCGCAACAAAGCATGTCTCGTTGCCCAAGGCTACACTCAAATCGAAGGTATGGACTATGGTGAGACATATGCCCCCGTTGCTAGACTTGAGTCCATCCGCATCTTAATTGCCTATGCTATTCACCATGATATCACCTTGTACCAAATGGACATTAAAAGTGCTTTCCTAAATGGTGAAATTGAGGAGGAAGTTTATGTTAAACAACCTCCCGGCTTTGTTAATCCTAAGAAACCCGATCATGTTTACAAACTTCACAAAGCTCTTTATGGTCTTAAACAAGCTCCTAGAGCGTGGTAAAAATGCTTGACCAAGTTCCTTATTGAAAAAGGCTTTGAGATTGGAAAGATTGATTCTACTCTTTTTACTAAAAGGGTTAGTGGTGAATTATTTGTGTGCCAAATTTATGTTGATGATATCATATTTGGTTCAACTAACCCTCATTTTAGTGAAAATTTTGGAAAGCTAATGTTGAAGTAGTTTGAGATGTCTATGAAGAGTGAACTCAAATTCTTCCTTGGTTTGCAAATCAAGAAAACTAAGGAAGGCACCTTTGTTTCCCAAACAAAGTATACCAAGGACTTATTCAAGAAGTTCAACATGCAAGAAAGCAAAGGTATGAAAACTCCCATGCCTACTAGTGGACATCTTGACTTGACCAAGGATGGTAAACCGGTTGACCAAAAGGTTTATCGCTCTATGATTGGTTCATTGTTATATCTATGTGCCTCCCGTCCCGATATTATGCTAAGTGTGTGCATGTGTGCGAGATATCAAGCGGCCCCCAAAGAATGTCATCTTAAGGCTATGAAAAGGATAGTGAGATACCTAATCCATACACCAAATTTTGGCATTTGGTATCCTAAGAGGTCTTCTTTTGATCTTGTTGGCTATTCTGACTCGGACTATGCCAGTGACAAGGTTGATAGAAAGTCCACTTCGGGTACTTGTCAATTTCTTGGTAGATATCTTGTATCTTGGTCCTCCAAGAAAGAAAACTCGGTATCCTTATCCACCACCGAAGCGGAATACATTGCCGCCGGTTCATGTTGTGCTCAATTACTTTGGATGAACCAAACTCTTAAAGATTATGGGATCTATGTGAAACATGTTCCATTGCTTTGTGACAATGAAAGTGCTATTAAGATTGCTCATAATCCCATGCAACATTCTCGAACCAAGCATATTGAAGTTTGTCATCATTTCATTCGAGATCAGGTTGCCAAAGGGGGAGAATCGAGGAGAACTTTGTATTGAGATCCAAAGAGAGAGAAGAAGCCATCTAGCTAATAACTATGGACCCGAAGGTCTGAGGTAAACTACTCACACATCATTGGAGGGGCCATGGAGTTGATGTAGAGGCCCTCTGTGATCAATCCCCCCTCCGGTGGAGCTCCGGAAAAGGCCCCCAAGATGGGATCTCTTGGGTACAGAAGGTTGCAGTGGTGGAATTAGGTTTTTGTGGTGCTCCCCGATGTTTTCAGGGTACGTAGGTAAATATAGGAGGAAGAAGTAGGTCGATGGAGCCACGAGGGGCACACGAAGGTGGAGGGCGCGCCCAGGGGGGTAGGTGCGCCCTCCAGCCTCGTGGCCTCCTCTTTGGTTGCTTGACGTCCACTCCAAGTCCTCTAGATCACGTTTGTTCCAAAAAACACGCTCCCGAAGGTTTCATTCTGTTTGGACTCCGTTTAATATTCTTTTTCTATGAATCATTGAAATAGGCAAAAAACAACAATTTGGGCTGGGCCTCCGGTTAATAGGTTAGTCCCAAAAATAATATAAAAGTGTATAAATAAGCCTGTTAAACATCCAAAATAGAATATATATAATAGCATGGAACAATAAAAAATTATAGATACGTTGGAGACGTATCAAGCATCCCCAAGCTTAATTCCTGCTCATCCTCGAGTAGGTAAATGATAAAAACAGAATTTTTGATGTGGAATGCTTCCTAACATATTTCTCAATGTAATTTTCTTTATTGTGGCATGAATGTTTAGATCCGAAAGATTCAAGATAAAAGTTTAATATTGACATAAAAATAATAATACTTCAAGCATACTAACTAAGCAATCATGTCTTCTCAAAATAACATGGCCAAAGAAAGTTCATCCCTGCAAAATCATGATGTAGGGTAGAACCCTAATCGCCCGATCTTTCACGATAGGAGCGGATCCCGCGACGAACATGAGGAACACGAGGGAAACCGAGGGAAATCATGAGGGGAAACACGAGAGAATCACTCAACCAACAAGAAATTGTCACACATGTGCTAGATCCTCGAGTACATAAAGTAAGATACACGATCCACGATCAACTAGGGACGATACACGATAACCAGTCTTCTCCGTGAGGAGGTCTTGAATCCAAAGGGATCTTCTCCGTAGAGGCCGCGGTCTCTCTCGTGGAGTAGATCCGATGTGGATGAGCAATGCTCTATCTCTAAAATGAGCTAAACCAATGCTAACCCTAGAAAGTTGTACGGGGTGGAGTATAAATAGTCTAGGGGGAGAAGGGATACACGGGCCTCGGCCCTTCACTGTGTGCAGACAGGGGAGGCCGGACGTCCGGGCTGGTCGGGCCGGATGTCCGGGCTTTCAGGCGACGCCGGATGTCCGGGCTGGAGTGGTGGCATTTGTTGCTCTCGGGTTCGGAGGGGCCGGATTTCCGGGCCAGTGGCCGGATGTCCGGGGGCTCGGGAGAGGCCGGATATCCGGGGCCTGTAGCTTCTGGCGGCTGTGCTACTAAAGTGGATGACGCTCTAGGGGCCGGATGTCCGGGGCCTGGGAGATGCCCTTGGCTCCTTCCGTTGGTTCTCCTCATCCGTGGACTTGGGGACTTGTACATCTTCATGCGCATCTTCCGGAGGGCCCTCTTGGTGCCTAATCATGCACAACACCTCGGACTTATGTAGTAGCCATGTCTCATGCATAGAAAGTGGGAGTTCGGAGAGGAGTGAGTTCACCTTATCTTTGATAGCCTTGGCTCGGGCTCGTGTCATTGGTCCAAGTGGTGTCGTTGGAGGTGTAGGTGCGTCCATGGGGATGACCTTGGGATGCTCTGCATCATCTCCCCTCCCTTGGGGAAGATCCGTCCTCGGATCGAAATCCTCATCACCATGGTAGAGCGAGAGATCTTTGATGTTGAAGATGTCGCTCACGGAGTACTTGTCACGAGGGATGTCGATCTTGTATGCCTTGTTGTTGTTGTAGCGTGTAAGCACCTTGAATGGTCCATCCGCGCGTGGTCGAAGTTTGGACTTGCGTTCTTGGGGAAAGCGGTCCTTGCGAAGGTGTAGCCACACGATGTCTCCAATGTTGAATATCATAGGGTGCTTGTTGACATTGATCTTGGTCGCAAGGCGTTGTACTTGACGCTTGATGGTGTTTCTTGTATCCTCATGCACCTTCTTGAGATGGGTCGCTCGTGAAGTTGCGTCCAAATTGATGCGCTCTTGGAGTGGTAGAGGAAGAATGCCCAATGGTGACAATGGGTTGAATCCATAGACGACCTCGAAGGGGGACTTGCCGGTTGTTGAATGTCTTGCTCGGTTGTAGGTGAACTCGGCAATAGGTAGGCACTCCTCCCACTCCTTGATGTTCTTCTTGATGAGTACTCGAAGTAGAGCGGAGAGTGTGTGGTTGGTCACCTCCGTTTGGCCGTCGGTTTGAGGATGGTAAGCCGTGGAGAAAAGTAGCTTGATTTTGAGCTTGGCGCATAGGGTCTTCCAAAAGTAGCTAAGGAACTTGACGTCGCGGTCCGAGACGATAGTCTTTGGCACACCATGGAGATGCAATATTTCCCTACAAAAGAGATTAGCAACATGTGAAGCATCGTCTATCTTGTTGCAAGGAATAAAATGTGCCATTTTTGAGAAACGGTCCACAATGACAAATATGGAATCTTTCCCATTTCGAGTCCTAGGCAAACCAAGTACAAAGTCCATGCTAATGTCTTCCCATGGTTGGTATGGAATTGGTAAAGGCATATAGAGGCCATGAGATTGAGCTTTGGACTTAGCTTTCCAACATGTAGAGCATCGGTTGGTGAAACGATTGACGTCCCGAAACATCTTTGGCCAAAAGTAGTTCTTCGAGAGCGTGGCGAACGTCTTGTCGCGTCCGAAATGTCCCATTAAGCCTCCTCCATGAGATTCCTGCAAAAGCAACAAACGAAGAGAGGACTCAGGGATGCAAAGTTTGTTAGCTCTCATAAGATATCCATCCTTGATGTAATAGCGTTCCCAAGATGTATTCGACAAACACTTGGCATAAGGAGTAGCAAAAGTTGCATCATGCTCATACAAGTCTTTGATATGCTTGAAGCCAATGACATCTAACTCAAGTTGTGTAACAAGCATGCATATGCGGGAAAGAGCATACGCTACAATGTTTTATTTACCCTTGATGTACTTGATGACATAAGGAAAAGACTCAATAAATTCACTCCATTTACCATGACACTTGTTCAACTTGGCTTGTCCCTTAAGATACTTGAGACTCTCATGATCGGTATGAATGATAAACTCATGGGGACGAAGGTAATGTTCCCATTCATGCAAAACACGGACTAAAGCATTTAGCTCTTTGTCATAGATGGGATAATTGAGTTGCGCTCCAGAAAGTTTCTCACCATAGTAAGCTATGGGGCGCTTCTCTTGCGTTAACACACCTCCTATGCCATTACCACTAGCATCGCAATGAATCTCAAAGGGCTTGTCGAAGTTGGGTAAAGCAAGCACGGGAGCATGAGTAAGAAAATTCTTAAGCTCATTGAATGCGGTATCTTGGGATGGTCCCCAAACAAAAGGTGCATTCTTCTTGCTCAAAGCATGCAAAGGCGAATCAATGGTGCTAAAATCCTTCACAAAGCGACGATAGAAACCCGCAAGGCCAAGAAAACTACGCACTTGATGCAAGTTGGTTGGTTGCGGCCAAGTCTTAATAGCATTGATCTTGGACTCATCAACATGAACACCCTTAGAAGAAACAACAAAACCCAAGAAAACAAGCTTATCAACACCAAAAAGGCATTTCTCCATATTAGCATAGAGGCGCTCTTTTCTAAGAGTTTGCAAAACGGTGCAGACATGGGTGACATGCTCTTTGATAGATTTTCTAAACACAAGAATGTCATCGAAGTAAACCACAACAAATATAACAATGTAAGGGCGAAAGACATGATTCATAAGGCGCATAAAAGTGCCCGGTGCTTTCGAAAGATCCATAGGCATGACTAACCACTCATACAAACCAAACTTGGTTTTGAAGGAGGTTTTCCATTCATCACCCTCTTGTATGCGGATTTGATAGTAACCACTCTTAAGATCAATTTTGGAAAATATAGTGGCACCGCTAAGCTCATCAAGCATATCATCTAGGCGTGGAATGGGATACCTATAACGAACGGTGATAGCATTGATAGGTCTACAATCGGAGCACATGCGAAAGCTACTGTCACGTTTTGGCACAAGAATGACCGGGATGGCACAAGGGCTCAAACTTTCACGCACATGTCCATGGTCAATGAGATGTTTTACTTGCCTTTGTATTTATTTGGTTTCTTCGGGGTTGACACGGAATGGAGCTTTGTTCGGAAGAGGTGCTCCAGGGATGAGGTTGATTCGGTGCTCAATGCCTCGTAGAAGAGGTAGACCCGGAGGTAGCTCATCGGGGAAAACATCTTGAAATTCCTGCAAAAGAGAAGACAACATAAGAGGAAGAGAGTGAGAAGTGTTAGTTTGTGGTGCATTGTCCTTGCACACGAGGACGTAGTGTAGGACACTAGATGGGTTCTCACACACTTCTCTTATCTCACGTTTGGTGGAAAATAGAACTAGGTTCTTGTTTTCGCTCATCATGGAGGCACTCGATTTGGGCTTGTGGCGCTCACTCTCTTTTTGGTGGCTCGCTCTCTCACTATGGTCTCCACGATGGGTGGCTTTCTTGTCGGCAATCACTTGACTTGGTGACATTGGACGGAGGACGTACTCCTTGCCCTTCATCTTGAAGATGTAGTGCTTCGTACGGCCGTTGTGGACGACTCCTCTATCAAATTTCCATGGCCATCCAAGGAGAAGATGACAAACGGTCATTGGAACGACGTCGCACTCCAAGGTGTCTTCGTAGGCGCCGATTTTGAAGGAGACTTGTACTCGGTGCTCGACTTGGATGGTGCCGGAGTCACTAAGCCATTGCACTTTGTATGGATGTGGATGCTTCGTCTTGGGCAATTGGAGCTTGGAGCAAAGTTCTTCACTTGCGAGATTATGACAACTTCCGCCATCGATGATGACCTTGACGGATCGTCCATTGATGCCAGCCTTGGTGTGGAATATGTGGCTTTTTTGGTCTTCTTCTTGGTGATGTTGGAGAGTCAAGACTTTGGAGACAACAAGTGCAGGACTTGAGTCTTCATCGCAAAAGACTTGTTCTTCTTCATTGTTCACTTGGCGGTGCATGGCGACTTGCTCAAGGGCTTCCAATTCGCCTTCACTCATGGAGTCATAAGTGCCATCGTCGTTGAAGACCATGGTTCGCTAGTTGGTGCACTCATAGGACTTGTGGCCTCGGCCTCCGCAAGTGAAACACTTGAAGGAACTTGTCTTGACGGTCTCATTGGTTGGGGTTGATGATGATGAAGCTCTCGGCTTGAAGTTGCTCGTAGGAGGATGGCTTGTAGTTGATGAAGCTTTCTTGGAAGTCGACTTGTCGATGTTGGTAGTAGAAGGCTTTGTAGTCGGTGTTGGAGTCGTTGAAATTTGGTTGTTGGAGAAGCCGTAGGACTTGGATGAGAACTTAGCATACTTGAAATCATCTTGCACTTGGCGTTCTGCTTTGGTAGCTTGGTGCACTAGGTCGATGAGATTTGAGTATGGTTGGAAGTCGGCGATCTTCTTGATGGGATGATTGAGTCCATTCAAGAAGCGTGCCATTGTTTGCTCATCATCTTCCATGACATTGGCTCTTAGCATTGCAATCTCCATCTCCTTGTAGTATTCTTCAACACTCTTTGTTCCTTGATTGAGTTGTTGGAGTTTCTTGAAGAGGTCGCGGTTGTAGTAGGTAGGTACGAAGCGTGCTCTCATGAGATCCTTCATTTGTGCCCAAGTAGTGATGGGTGGTTCACCTCTTGCCTCTCGGTGCTCTATGATTTGTTCCCACCAAATGAGCACACAGTCTTGAAACTCAAGGGATGCCATCGCGATCTTCTTCTCTTCTTCATAATTGTGCAAACGGAAGATCTTGTCAACCTTCAATGCCCATGAAAGGTACTCTTCGGGATCATTTCTTCCATTGAACTTGGGCATGGTGAACTTGAGCTTGCCATAACGTTGCTCTTCATTGAGTTGGGGTCGGGGATGATGATGCCCAAGTTGTTGATGATTGTTCTGAAGGAAATATGCCCTAGAGGCAATAATAAAGTTATTATTTATTTCCTTATAATCATGATAAATGTTTATTATTCATGCTAGAATTGTATTAACCGGAAACATAATACATGTGCGAATACATACACAAACAAATTGTCACTAGTATGCCTCTACTTGACTAGCTCGTTAATCAAAGATGGTTATGTTTCCTAACCATGAACAATGAGTTGTTATTTGATTAACGGGATCACATCATTAAGAGAATGATCTGATTGACATGACCCATTCCATTAGCTTAGCACCCGATCGTTTAGTATGTTGCTATTACTTTCTTCATGAATTATACATGTTCCTATAACTATGAGATTATGCAACTCCCGTTTACCGGAGGAACACTTTGGGTACTACCAAACGTCACAACGTAACTGGGTGATTATAAAGGAGTACTACAGGTGTCTCCAAAGGTACATGTTCGTTTGGCGTATTTCGAGATTAGGTTTTGTCACTCCGATTGTCGGAGAGGTATCTCCGGGCCCTCTCGGTAATGCACATCACTTAAGCCTTGCAAGCATTGCAACTAAATGAGTTAGTTGTGGGATGATGTATTACAGAACGAGTAAAGAGACTTACCGGCAACGAGATTGAACTAGGTATTGGAATACCGACGATCGAATCTCGGGCAAGTAACATACCGATGACAAAGGGAACAACGTATGTTGTTAATGCGGTCTGACCGATAAAGATCTTCGTAGAATATGTAGGAGCCAATATGGGCATCCAGGTCCCGCTATTGGTTATTGACCGGAGACATATCTCGGTCATGTCTGCGTTGTTCTCGAACCCGTAGGGTCCGCACGCTTAAGGTTACGATGACAGTTATATTATGAGTTTATGCATTTTGATGTACCGAAGTTTGTTCGGAGTCCCAGATGTGATCACAGACATGACGAGGAGTCTCGAAATGGTCGAGACATAAAGATTGATATATTGGAAGCCTATGTTTGGATATCGGAAGTGTTCCGGGAGAAATCGGGATTTTACCGGAGTACCGGGAGGTTACCGGAACCCCCCGGGAGCTAAATGGGCCATGATGGGCCTTAGTGGAAAATAGAAGAGGCAGCCCTACATGGGCCGTGCGCCCCTCCCCTCCCTTTATCCGAATAGGACAAGGAGAGGAGGGCCGGCCCCTCTCTCTCTTTCCCCCCCTCCGCGAATCCTATTCCTACTAGGATTGGGGGGGGGGGGAATCCTACTCCCAGAGGGAGTAGGACTCTCCTGGCGCGCCCTCCTTGGCCGGCCACCTCCCCCCCCTCTAGTCCTTTATATACTGAGGCAGAGGCACCCTAGAGACACACAAGTTGATCCACGTGATCTTTTCCTTAGCCGTGTGCGGCGCCCCCAGCCACCATAGTCCTCGATAATATTGTAGCGGAGTTTAGGCGAAGCCCTGCTGCTGTAGTGCATCAAGATCATCACCACGCCGTCGTGCCGACGGAACTCTTCCCCGACATTTTGCTGGATCGGAGTCTGGGGATCGTCATTGAGCTGAACGTGTGCTAGAACTCGGATGTGCCGTAGTTTCGGTGCTTGATCGGTCGGATCGTGAAGACGTACGACTACATCAACCAAACGCTTCTGTTGTCGATCTACTAGGTATGTAGATCACACTCCCCCCTCTCGTTGCTATGCATCACATGATCTTGCATGTGCGTAGGAATTTTTTTGAAATTACTACGTTCCCCAACAGTGGCATCCGAGCCTAGGTTTTATATGTTGATGTTATATGCACGAGTAGAACACCAGTGAGTTGTGGGCGATATAAGTCATACTGCTTACCAGCATGTCATACTTTGGTTCGGCGGTATTGTTGGATGAAGCGGCTCAGACCGACATTACACGTACGCTTACGCGAGACCGGTTCTCCCAACGTGCTTTGCACAGAGGTGGCTTGTGGGTGACAGTTTCTCCAACTTTAGTTGAACTGAGTGTGGCTACGCCCGGTCCTTACGAAGGTTAAAACAGCACCAACTTGACAAACTATCGTTGTGGTTTTGATGCGTAGGTAAGATTGGTTCTTGCTTAAGCCCGTAGCAGCCACGTAAAACTTGCAACAACAAAGTAGAGGACGTCTAACTTGTTTTTGCAGGGCATGTTGTGATGTGATGTGGTCAAGACATGATACTGATTTTTATTGTATGAGATGATCATGTTTTGTAACCGAGTTATCGGCAACTGGCAGGAGCCATATGGTTGTCGCTTTATTGTATGCAATGCAATCGCGATGTAATGCTTTACTTTATCACTAAACGGTAGCGATAGTCGTGGAAGCACAAGCTTGGCGAGACGACAACGGTGCTACGATGGAGATCAAGGTGTCACGCTGGTGACGATGGTGATCACGACGGTGCTTCGGAGATGGAGATCACTAGCACAAGATAATGATGGCCATATCATATCACTTATATTGATTGCATGTGATGTTTATCTTTTATGCATCTTATCTTGCTTTGATTGACGGTAGCATTATAAGATGATCTCTCACTAATTATCAAGAAGTGTTCTCCCTGAGTATGCACCATTGCGAAAGTTCTTCGTGCTGAGACACCACGTGATGATCGGGTGTGATAGGTTCTATGTTCAAATACAACGGGTGCAAAACAGTTGCACACGCGGAATACTCAGGTTATACTTGACGAGCCAAGCATATACAGATATGGCCTCGGAACACGGAGACCGAAAGGTCGAGCATGAATCATATAGTAGATATGATCAACATAATGATGTTCACCAATGAAACTACTCCATCTCACGTGATGATCGGACATGGTTTAGTTGATTTGGATCACGTAATCACTTAGAGGATTAGAGGGATGTCTATCTAAGTGGGAGTTCTTTAAGTAAATTAACTGAACTAAAATTTATCATGAAACTTAGTACCTGATAAGTATCTTGCTCGTTTATGCTTGTTTGTAGATAGATGGCTCGTGCTGTTGTTCTGTTGAATTTTAATGCGTTTCTTGAGAAAGCAAAGTTGAAAGATGATGGTAGCAATTACATGGACTGGGTCCGTAACTTGAGGATTATCCTCATTGCTGCACAGAAGAATTACGTCCTGGAAGCACAGCTGGGTGCCAGGCCTGCTGCAGGAGCAACGCCGGATGTTATGAACGTCTGGCAGAGCAAAGCTGATGACTACTCGATAGTTCAGTGTGCCATGCTTTACGGCTTAGAATCGGGACTTCAACAACGTTTTGAACGTCATGGAGCATATGAGATGTTCCAGGAGTTGAAGTTAATATTTCAAGCAAATGCCCGGATTGAGAGATATGAAGTCTCCAATAAGTTCTATAGCTATAAGATGGAGGAGAACAGTTCTGTTAGTGAGCATATACTCAAAATGTCTGGGTATAATAATCACTTGATTCAATTGGGAGTTAATCTTCCAGATGATTGCGTCATTGACAAAATTCTCCAATCACTACCACCAAGCTACAAGAGGTTCGTGATGAACTATAATATGCAAGGGATGAATAAGACTATTCCCGAGCTCTTCACGATGCTGAAAGCTGCGGAGGTAGAAATCAAGAAGGAGCATCAAGTGTTGATGGTCAACAAGACCACTAGTTTCAAGAAAAAGGGCAAAGGGAAGAAGAAGGGGAACTTCAAAAAGAATGGCAAGCAAGTTGCTACTCAAGAGAAGAAACCCAAACCTGGACCTAAGCCTGAAACTGAGTGCTTCTATTGCAAGCAGACTGGTCAATGGAAGCGGAACTGCCCCAAGTATTTGGCGGATAAGAAGGATGGCAAGGTGAACAAAGGTATATGTGATATATATGTTATTGATGTGTACCTTACTAATGCTCGCAGTAGCACCTGGGTATTTGATACTGGTTCTGTTGCTAATATATGCAACTCAAAACAGGGACTACGGATCAAGCGAAGATTGGTTAAGGACGAGGCGACGATGCGCGTGGGAAACGGTTCCAAAGTCGATGTGATCGCAGTCGGCACGCTACCTCTACATCTACCTTCGGGATTAATATTAGACCTAAATAATTGTTATTTGGTGCCAGCGCTAAGCATGAACATTATATCTGGATCTTGTTTGATGCGAGATGGTTATTCATTTAAATCAGAGAAGAATGGTTGTTCTATTTATATGAGTAATATCTTTTATGGTCATGCACCCTTGAAGAGTGGTCTATTCTTGTTGAATCTCGATAGTAGTAACACACATATTCATAATGTTGAAGCCAAAAGATGCAGAGTTGATAATGATAGTGCAACTTATTTGTGGCACTGCCGTTTAGGTCATATCGGTGTAAAGCGCATGAAGAAACTCCATACTGATGGACTTTTGGAACCACTTGATTATGAATCACTTGGTACTTGCGAACCGTGCCTCATGGGCAAGATGACCAAAACGCCGTTCTCCGGTACTATGGAGAGAGCATCAGATTTGTTGGAAATCATACATACAGATGTATGTGGTCCAATGAATATTGAGGCTCGTGGCGGATATCGTTATTTTCTCACCTTCACAGATGATTTGAGCAGATATGGGTATATCTAGTTAATGAAACATAAGTCTGAAAAATTTGAAAAGTTCAAAGAATTTCAGAGTGAAGTTGAAAATCATCGTAACAAGAAAATAAAGTTTCTACGATCTGATCGTGGAGGAGAATATTTGAGTTACGAGTTTGGTGTACATTTGAAAAATTGTGGAATAGTTTCGCAACTCACGCCACCCGGAACACCACAGCGTAATGGTGCGTCCGAACGTCGTAATCGTACTTTCCTAGATATGGTGCGATCTATGATGTCTCTTACTGATTTACCGCTATCGTTTTGGGGGTACGCTCTAGAGACGGCCGCATTCACGTTAAATAGGGCACCATCAAAATCCGTTGAGACGACGCCTTATGAACTGTGGTTTGGCAAGAAACCAAAGTTGTCGTTTCTAAAAGTTTGGGGCTGCGATGCTTATGTGAAAAAGCTTCAACCTGATAAGCTCGAACCCAAATTGGAGAAATGTGTCTTCATAGGATATCTAAAGGAAACTATTGGATACGCCTTCTATCACAGATCCGAAGGCAAGACTTTTGTTGCTAAATTTGGAAACTTTCTGGAGAAGGAGTTTCTCTCGAAAGAAGTGAGTGGGAGGAAAGTAGAACTTGATGAGGTAACTGTACCTGCTCCCTTATTGGAAAGTAGTGCATCACAGAAAACTGTTTCTGTGACACCTACACCAGTTAGTGAGAAAGCTAATGATAATTATCATGAAACTTCAGAACAAGATACTACCGAACCTCGTAGATCAACCATAGTAAGATCCGCGCCAGAGTGGTACGGTAATCCTGTTCTGGAAGTCATGCTACTAGATCATGATGAACCTACGAACTATGAAGAAGCGATGGTGAGCCCAGATTCCGCAAAGTGGCTTGAAGCCATGAAATCTGAGATGGGATCCATGTATGAGAACAAAGTATGGACTTTGTTTGACTTGCCCGATGATCGGCAAGCAATTGAGAATAAATGGATCTTCAAGAAGAAGACTGACGCTGACGGTAATATTACTGTCTACAAAGCTCGACTTGTCGCAAAAGGTTTTTGGCAAGTTCAAGGGATTGACTACGATGAGACCTTCTCACCCGTAGCGATGCTTAAGTCTGTCCGAATCATGTTAGCAATTGCCGCATTTTATGATTATGAAATTTGGCAGATGGATGTCAAAACTGCATTCCTGAATGGATTTCTGGAAGAAGAGTTGTATATGATGCAACCAGAAGGTTTTGTCGATCCAAAGGGAGCTAACAAAGTGTGCAAGCTCCAGCGATCCATTTATGGACTGGTGCAAGCCTCTCGGAGTTGGAATAAACGTTTTGATAGTGTGATCAAAGCATTTGGTTTTATACAGACTTTTGGAGAAGCCTGTATTTACAAGAAAGTGAGTGGGAGCTCTGTAGCATTTCTGATATTATATGTGGATGACATATTACTAATTGGAAATGATGTAGAATTTCTGGATAGAAAAAAGGGATACTTGAATAAAAGTTTTTCAATGAAAGACCTCGGTGAAGCTGCTTACATATTAGGCATTAAGATCTATAGAGATAGATCAAAACGCTTAATTGGACTTTCACAAACCACATACCTTGACAAAGTTTTGAAGAAGTTCAAAATGGATCAAGCAAAGAAAGGATTCTTTCCTGTGTTACAAGGTGTGAAGTTGAGTAAGACTCAATGCCCGACCACTGCAGAAGATAGAGAGAATATGAAAGATGTTCCCTATGCATCAGCCATAGGATCTATCATGTATGCAATGCTGTGTACCAGACCTGATGTGTGCCTTGCTATAAGTCTAGCAGGGAGGTACCAAAGTAATCCAGGAGTGGATCACTGGACAGCGGTCAAGAACATCCTGAAATACCTGAAAAGGACTAAGGATATGCTTCTCGTATATGGAGGTGACAAAGAGCTCATCGTAAAAGGTTACGTTGATGCAAGCTTTGACACTGATCCGGACGATTCTAAATCGCAAACCGGATACGTGTTTAGATTAAACGGTGGGGCTGTAAGTTGGTGCAGTTCTAAACAAAGCGTTGTAGCGGGATCTACATGTGAAGCGGAGTACATAGCTGCTTCGGAAGCAGCAAATGAAGGAGTCTGGATGAAGGAGTTCATATCCGATCTAGGTGTCATATCTAGTGCATCGGGTCCAATGAAAATCTTTTGTGACAATACTGGTGCAATTGCCTTGGCAAAGGAATCCAGATTTCACAAGAGAACCAAGCACATCAAGAGACGCTTCAATTCCATCCGGGATCTAGTCCAGGTGGGAGACATAGAGATTTGCAAGATACATACGGATCTGAATATTGCAGACCCGTTGACTAAGCCTCTTCCACGAGCAAAACATGATCAGCACCAAGGCTCCATGGGTGTTAGAATCATTACTGTGTAATCTAGATTATTGACTCTAGTGCAAGTGGGAGACTAAAGGAAATATGCCCTAGAGGTAATAATAAAGTTATTATTTATTTCCTTATAATCATGATAAATGTTTATTATTCATGCTAGAATTGTATTAAGCGGAAACATAATACATGTGTGAATACATAGACAAACAAATTGTCACTAGTATGCCTCTACTTGACTAGCTCGTTAATCAAAGATGGTTATGTTTCCTAACCATGAACAATGAGTTGTTATTTGATTAACGGGATCACATCATTAAGAGAATGATCTGATTGACATGACCCATTCCATTAGCTTAGCACCCGATCGTTTAGTATGTTGCTATTGCTTTCTTCATGACTTATACATGTTCCTATAACTATGAGATTATGCAACTCCCGTTTACCGGAGGAACACTTTGGGTACTACCAAACGTCACAATGTAACTGGGATATTATAAAGGAGTACTACAGGTGTCTCCAAAGGTACATGTTGGGTTGGCGTATTTCGAGATTAGGTTTTGTCACTCCGATTGTCGGAGAGGTATCTCTGGGCCCTCTCGGTAATGCACATCACTTAAGCCTTGCAAGCATTGCAACTAAATGAGTTAGTTGCGGGATGATGTATTACAGAACGAGTAAAGAGACTTACCGGCAACGAGATTGAACTAGGTATTGGAATACCGACGATCGAATCTCGGGCAAGTAACATACCGATGACAAAGGGAACAACATATGTTGTTAATGCGGTCTGAACGATAAAGATCTTCGTAGAATATGTAGGAGCCAATATGGGCATCCAGGTCCCGCTATTGGTTGTTGACCGGAGACATATCTCGGTCATGTCTGCATTGTTCTCGAACCCGTAGGGTCCGCACGCTTAAGGTTACGATGACAGTTATATTATGAGTTTATGCATTTTGATGTACCGAAGTTTGTTCGGAGTCCCAGATGTGATCACGAACATGACGAGGAGTCTCGAAATGGTCGAGACATAACAATTGATATATTGGAAGCCTATGTTTGAATACCGGAAGTGTTCCGGGAGAAATCGGGATTTTACCGGAGTACCGTGAGGTTACCGGAACCCCCCGGGAGCTAAATGGGCCATGATGGGCCTTAGTGGAAAAGAGAAGAGGCAGCCCTACATGGGCCGCACGCCCCTCCCCTCCCTTGATCCGAATAGGACAAGGAGAGGAGGGCCGGCCCCTCTCTCTCTTTTCCCCCCTCCGCGAATCCTATTCCATCTAGGATTGGGGGGGGGATCCTACTCCTAGAGGGAGTAGGACTCTCCTGGCGCGCCCTCCTTGGCCGGCCGCCTCCCCCCCTCTAGTCCTTCATATACTGAGGCAGAGGCACCCTAGAGACACACAAGTTGATCCACGTGATCTTTTCCTTAGCCGTCTGCGGCGCCCCCAGCCACCACCGTCCTCGATAATATTGTAGCGGAGTTTAGGCGAAGCCCTGCTGCTGTAGTGCATCAAGATCGTCACCACGCCGTCGTGCTGACGGAACTCTTCCCCAACACTTTGCTGGATCGGAGTCCGGGGATCGTCATCGAGCTGAACGTGTGCTAGAACTCGGAGGTGCCGTAGTTTCGGTGCTTGATCGGTCGGATCGTGAAGACGTACGACTACATCAACCAAACGCTTCCGTTGTCGATCTACTAGGTATGTAGATCACACTCCCCCCTCTCGTTGCTATGCATCACATGATCTTGCATGTGCGTAGGAAATTTTTTGAAATTACTACGTTCCCCAACATGTTCAACTCGTGGTGCTCTTGGCGCGGAGGGTTGTCATCGTCATGTTGTTCTTGTCGTGGAGGATCTTGTCGAGCTCGAGGAGGAACTTGACGATGCACGCGAGCTTGAAATCTTCGTTCTTGAATTTCTTCGCGGAGTGCTTCCTCTTGTTCACGGGCTTGTCGGCTTTTGTCGGCTATGGCTCGACTCGAATCGCGTAGAGCTTGTTGCGCCGCAAGTGCTTGAGTGTCACGGAGTTGTTGTTCTTGACGTTGTGCCTCGGCGTCTTGAGCATTTTGGTGTAGACGCGCTCGCTCTTCCTCTTCATGTTGGCGTTGTCGTTGCCGTTCTCGTGCTAGCGCAAAGGCCTCTTGACTTTGACGTTGTCGGCGCTCTTGAGAGTCTGTGTCGCATAGGGGATTGAGGCTTGCTTGACGATCGGTGCACGCGGCTCGGCGAAGAGTGTTCGATGTCGGTGTACTTGAGCCGGAGAGGGTGAAGTCGGAGTGTCGGCTCGAACGGCTCCTTCTTGAAGTGGAAGAAGAGCGGTTGAGCAACAAAGCACGAATTTTGTCCATCCTTGCATCATTCTCTTGCTTGTGATCGTCGAGCTTGTGGTCGAAGTAGTCCCTTGTATGTTGATCGGAAAGTCACAAGTCGGCGGCAAGGTTGTCGATGCGTTCACTCATAGCGTGTTGCTCTTGATGGAAAGCATGTTGTGCACCAAAGAGGTGACTCTTGGTGACGAAGGAGTTCATGTCGTCGTCTTGCGCCATGAAGAGTGGGTTGGTAGAAGTACTTGGCCTATCCATCATTCCAAGACAAATGTAAGAGGTAGAAAGAGAAGAACGAGTACCAAATGTACCTTGACCGAAGTTGAAAGTGGATCGAGGATCACTCCAATGTAGGACAAGGAAATAGCACAATTGGTACTACCTCTAGTCGGTTTCTCACACGTACACAAGTAAAAGCTTTTGGTGGAGCTTGGTTAGGATGGTGGCACAAAATTTGATGCAATTGTAAGTGAGCTTCAATAATGTTGGAAAATATTCGCAAGATGCAATGTAACAAGTAGACCAAGCATATAAGGTACACGGAAACACACACACAAAAGCTAAGTGGGGTTGTGCAACCAAGGGTGAGCCAAAATGTGGAATCCACAAAAATGCTCTTTTTGCACAACACTAGAGAGATGCTAGCATGATTGCACAATAGGCGGATACAAGAACTTGTGTACAACCTACTTAGCAAAAATGCAACGACTTCTATCCCAAATATGCTCTATGCAAGGTGTTGCTATGATATGATCCAAGATGATCGAGTATGACAATCTTAATGTTGTAAGATTCTATGGTTCTTGCTTAAAAGCTCTTTGCTTATCTTTTCTCTTTGCTTAAAAGCTTGTTTGGCTCTTTGATGTTTGAGCCCTTTTCTCATGCAATGCATGACGAACCAAGATAGCAAAGGAGTATGTGATGACAACTTTGTGACACAAGAGATGATACCAATATATGCAACAATGATGTATGTATGCTATGGGAAGTATGATCACTAATGTGCACAAGTCTCGTTGCCGGCAATACTCAATGGCTAGTCTCGATGGGTAAGCAACGCAAAGGAGTAAGGCTATGATGGCTATCAATGTAATGGCAAGAGCGATATGCCCAATACCAAGATGAGGTTACCAGTCTTGCTTCCGTTTTGGTGTCAAAATAGTGGCATGAATACGAAGGTGTAGTCGAGGTGATTGTTGTTGATGACGATGTAGGACGGCGGTGATGATGTAGGACGCGTCCGTGGCGAAGATGAGCGGCGGTGATCTCGAAGTCGAACCGTACCTAGATAGCCGAAGCACAAAAGGATACGGTACCGCACTCAAATTCTCAAACCTCGAAGTAGCAAATGTGTCGGAGAGCGAACGGTCCAAAAATGGTTGGGTTATGCGGAAGCAGTGGAGGTATGCGGAAGTATATACAGTATATGGTGGGCACCGGAAACAAAATTTGGTGAAAAATGGACGGAAAACGGGGCGGTGGATGGAGATGTTGCTACCAGGGGTCGGATGTCCGGGTGGAAGGCCGGATGTCCGGGCTTGACGGGCCGGATGTCCGGGCTCTGGATTTGGGGATGAACGAGATGAACACCACGTGGAGAGGTCAAATCCGAGCGAAATTCAGAGGAAATGGTGGATGGAAATTGGGGAAAAAGGATGTGAAGCTAGATCCACTGAAAACAAAGCAAATCCACGGATCCAAACCAACAAAATCTCAACACACCAACAAATCACAAAAAAAATTGGGGCTATTTTTGGTGGGGATTTTCAAATTAGGACGAAAAACAACAAAACAAGGCTAGAAACACAATGGGGAGGCTCCGAAATCGTGATCAACGTGGCTCATGATACCAAGATGATGTAGGGTAGAACCCTAATCGCCCTATCTTTCACGATAGGAGCGGATCCCGCGACGAACATGAGGGGAAAACGAGGGAAATCACGAGGGGGAACACGAGAGAATCACTCAACCAACAAGAAATAGTCACACATGTGCTAGATCCTCGAGTACATAAAGTAAGATACACGATCCACGATCAACTAGGAACGATACACGGTAACCGGTCTTCTCCGTGAGGAGGTCTTGAAGTTCTTCTCCAAAAGAAGGTCTTGAATCCAAAGGGATCTTCTCCGTAGAGGCCGCGGTCTCTCTCGTGGAGTAGATCCGATGTGGATGAGCAATGCTCTATCTCTAAAATGAGCTAAACCAATGCTAACCCTAGAAAGTTGTACGGGGTGGAGTATAAATAGTCTAGGGGGAGAAGGTACACGGGCCTCGGCTCTTCACTGTGCGCAGACAGGGGAGGCCGGACGTCCAGGCTTTCAGGCGACGCCGGATGTCCGGGCTGGGGGGCGGATGTCCAGGCTGGAGTGGTGGCATTTGTTGCTCTGGGGTTCGGAGGGGCCAGATTTCCGGGCCAGTGGCCGGATGCCCGGGGGCTCGGGAGAGGCCGGATGTCCGGGTTGTCGGGGCCGGATGTCCGGGGCCTGTAGCTTCTGGCGGCTGTGCTGCTGAAGTGGATGACGCTCCAGGGGCCGGATGTCCAGGGCCTTGGCCGGATGTCCGGGGCCTGGGAGATGCCCTTGGCTCCTTCCGTTGGTTCTCCTCATCCGTGGACTTGGGGACTTGTACATATTCATGCGCATCTTCGGGAGGGCCCTCTTGGTGCCTAATCATGCACAACACCTCGGACTTAGGTAGTAGCCATGTCTCGTGCATAGAAAGTGGGAGTTCGAAGAGGAGTGAGTTCACCTTATCTTCGATAGCCTTGGCTCGGGCTCGTGTCATTCGTCCAAGTGGTGTCGTTGGAGGTGTAGGTGCGTCCATGGGGATGACCTTGGGATGCTCCGCATCAAATCATATTGTTTGGTCATGCTCCATTTTCGTCACACAAGAATGCTCTCATCATGCACAACCCCGATGACAAGCCAAGCAATTGTTTCATACTTTAGTAATCTCAAACTTTTTTCAACTTTCACGCAATACATGAGCGTGAGCCATGGATATAGCACTATATGTGGAATAGAATATAATGAAGGGGGTTATGTGGAGAAGATAAAAAGGGAGAAAGTCTCACATTGACGCGGCTAATCAATGGGCTAGGGAGATGCCCATCAATTGATGTCAATGCAAGGAGTAGGGATTGCCATGTAACGGATGCACTAGAGCTATAAATGTATGAAAGCTCAACAAAAGAAACTAAGTGGGTGTGCATCCAACTTGCTTGCTCACTAAGACCTAGGGCACTTGAGGAGGCCCATTGTTGGAATATACAAGCCAAGTTCTATAATGAAAAATTCCCACTAGTATATGAAAATAACAAAACAAGAGACTCTCTATCATAAAGATCGTGGTGCTACTTTGAAGCACAAGTGTGGAAAAAAAGGATAGTAGCATCACCCCTTTTTATTTTATATTTTTTGGGGGGCTTCTTTTTTTGGCCTTTCTCTTTTTTTGGGACAATGCTCTATTAAGGATGATCACCACACTTCTATTTATTTATAACTCAATGATTACAACTCGATACTAGAACAAGATATGACTCCATATGAATGCCTCCGGCGGTGTACCGGCATAATGACTCATGAGTGACATGTATGAAAGAATTATGAACGGTGGCTTTGCCACAAATACGATGTCAACTACATGATCATGCAAGGCAATATGACAATGATGATGCGTGTCATAATAAACGGAACGGTGGAAAATTGCATGTCAATATATCTCGGAATGGCTATGGAAATGCCATAATAGGTAGGTATGGTGGCTGTTTTGAGGAAGATATAAGGAGGTTTATGTGTGATAGAGCGTATTGTATCACGGGGTTTGGATGCACCGGCGAAGTTTGCACCAACTCTCAATGTGAGAAAGGGCAATGCACGGTACCAAAGAGGCTAGAAATGATGGAAGGGTGAGAGTGCGTATAATCCATGGACTCAACATTAGTCATAAAGAACTCACATACTTATTGCAAAAATCTACAAGTCGTCAAAAACCAAGTATTACATGCATGCTCCTAGCGGGATAGATTGGTAGGAAAAGAGCATCGCTCGTCCCCGACCGCCACTCATAAGGAAGACAATCAAATAATACCTCATGTTTCTAATTTTTACACAACATTTACCATACGTGCATGCTACGGGACTTGCAAACTTCAACACAAGTATTTATCAAATTCACAACTACTCAACTAGCACAACTTTAATATCACTATCTCCATAGCTCAAAACAATCATCAAGTATCAAACTTCTCTTAGTATTCAATGCTCTTATATGAAAGTTTTTTTTATAATGTCAAAAGAATATTACCATGCTGTTCTAAAGGACTCCCAAAATAATATAAGTGAAGCATGAGAGGTCAATTATTTCTATAAAATGAAACCACCACCGTGCTCTAAAAGATATAAGTGAAGCACTAGAGCAAAAACTATATAGCTCAAAAGATATAAGTGAAACACATAGAGTATTCTAATAAATTCCGATTCATGTATGTCTCTCTCAAAAGGTGTGTACAGAAAATATGATTGTGGTAAACTAAAAAGCAAAGACTCAAATCATACGAGACGCTCCAAGCAAAACACATATCATGTGGTGAATAAAAATATAGCTCCAAGTAAAGTTACCGATAGACGAAGACAAAAGAGGGGATGCCTTCCGGGGCATCCCCAAGCTTAGGCTTTTTGGTGTCCTTGGATTTTACCTTGGGGTGCCTTGGGCATAACCAAGCTTAGGCTCTTGCCACTCCTTGTTCCATGATCCATCAAATCCTTACCCAAAACTTGAAAACTTCACAACACAAAACTTAACAGAAAATCTTGTGAGCTCCGTTAGCGAAAGAAAACAAAACACCACTTCAATGTACTGTAATGAACTCATTATTTATTTATATTGGTGTTAAACCTACTGTATTCCAACTTCTATATGGTTTATAAACTCCATTACTAGCCATAGATTCATCAAAATAAGCAAACAACACACGATAAAGAGAATCTGTCAAAAACAGAACAGTCTGTAGTAATCTGTAACTAATGCAAACTTCTAAAACCCCAAAAATTCTAAAATAAATTTCTGGACGTGTGTAATTTATATATTAATCATCTTCAAAAATAATTAACTAAATATCGCTCTCCAATAAAAAATGGCAGCAATTCTCGTGAGTGCTAAAGTTTCTGTTTTTTATAGCAAGATCAAGAAGACTTTCCCCAAGTCTTCCCAATGGTTCTTCTTGGCACAAACAATAATTAAACACAAAAACATAACCAAAACATAGGCTAGATAAATTATGTATTACTAGACAGGAACAAAAATCAAGGAACAAAAATAAAATTGGGTTGCCTCCCAACAAGCGCTATCGTTTAACGCCCCTAGCTAGGCATAAAAGCGAAGATAGATCTAGGTATTTCCATCTTTGGTAGGCAATCCATAAGTGGCTCTCATAATAGATTCATATGGTAATTTAATTTTCTTTCTAGGGAAGTGTTCCATGCCTTTACTTAACGGAAATTGGAATCTAATATTCCCTTCCTTCATATCAATAATTGCACCAATCGTTTTATGGAAAGGTCTACTAAGAATAATAGGACATGAAGGATTGCAATCTATATCAAGAACAATGAAATCTACGGGCACATAATTCATATTTTCAACAATAAGAACATAATTAATTCTTCCCATAGGTTTTTTAATAATGGAATCCGCAAGGTGCAAGCTTAAAGAGTAATCATCAAATTCACGGAAACCTAGCAAATCACATAAAGTTTTTGGGATTGTGGAAACACTAGCACCCAAATCACACAAAAGCATAGCATTCATGATATTTAATTTTTATTTTAATTATAGGTTCCCACTCATCATAAAGTTTTCTAGGGATAGAAACTTCCAACTCAAGTTTTTCTTCATAAGATTGCATTAAAGCATCAACGATATGTTTTGTAAAAGCTTTATTTTGACTATAAGCATGAGGAGAATTTAGCACAGATTGCAACAAGGAAATACAATCTATCAAAGATCAATTATCATAATTAAATTCCTTTAAATCCAAAATAGTGGGTTCATTGATATCTAAAGTTTTGACCTCTCCAATTCCACTTTTATCAATTTTTGCATCAAGATCTAAAAACTCCGAATTTTTGGGACGCCTTCTAACTAAAGTTGACTCATCTCCAGTCCCATTATTATCAAGATTCATACTGCAAAACAAGGATTTAATAGGGTACACATCAATTACTTTTAGATCTTCATCTTTATTATCATGAAAACTAGAAGAACATGCCTTCAGAAAGCAATCTTTCTTAGCACGCATCCTAGCGGTTCTTTCTTTGCACTTATCAATGGAAATTCTCATGGATTTGAGAGACTCATTGATATCATGCTTAGGTGGAATAGATCTAAGTTTCAAAGAATCAACATCAAGAGAAATTCTATCCACGTTCCTAGCCAACTCCTCAATCTTAAGCAATTTTTCTTCAATCAAACCATTGAAACTCTTTTGCAAACTAATAAATTCTTTAATACTAGATTCAAAATTAGAGGGCATCTTATTATAATTTCCATAAGAATTTTTGTAGGAATTACCATAATTATTAGAGGAATTACTAGGAAACGACCTAGAATTAAAATTACCTCTATACGCGTTGTTACCAAAATTGTTCCTACCAACAAAATTCACATCCATAGATTCATTATTATTCTAAATCAAAGTAGATAAAGGCATATCATTAGGATCAATAGGAGCACTCTTATTAGCAAAAAATTTCATAAGTTCATCCATCTTTCCACTCAAAACATTAATCTCTTCAATCGCATGAACTTTTTTACTAGTAGATCTTTCGGTGTACCATTGAGAATAATTAACCATAATATTATCTAGGAGTTTAGTAGCTTCTCCTAAAGTGATTTCCATAAAAGTTCCTCCCGCAGCCGAATCTAAAAGATTTCTAGAAGCAAAATTCAATCCGGCATAAAAATTTTGTATAATCATCCATAAATTCAATCCATGTGTAGGGCAATTACGTATCACTAATTTCATCCTCTCTCAATATTGTGCAACATGTTCATGATCAAGTTGCTTAAAATTCATAATATCGTTTCTAAGAGAGATGATCTTAGCGGGAGGAAAATACTTAGAGATAAAAGCATCTTTGCACTTATTCCATGAATCAATACTATTTTTAGGCAAAGACGAAAACCAAGCTTTAGCACGATCTCTAAGCGAAAATGGAAATACCGTAAGTTTAACAATATTATTATCCACATCTTTCTTCTTTTGCATATCACACAAATCAACAAAGTTGTTTAGATGGGTAGCGGCATTGTAACATCCCAAATTTTCAATTTGGAATGTTATACATAGGTCATTCATGCATATCATATTTTATTGCATTTCATTTTGTGATCCTCGAAATCCTAAGCAACTCAAGGACCCTCGGAGAGAGTTGGGGATTTTCCCTCGTTCTCATATTTGAGTTTTATCAAATATTGAAACAAGGATCACTTTGGTTTTAATTATTTTTCTCCCCAAAAATATTTCATGTTAAAATTATATGAGAGGAGATAATATGACTTCTCGAAAATAAATGAAATGTTGGAGGAAAAATATGAAAATCAATTTGTATATTTTATTTGGGGTTTTATCGCTATTTTATTTGGATTAGGAAAAAAATATGCGTTTTCCGAAATTGCATTAGAGGCCCAAGTAAATGTTCACCTTGTCCGGTGTATTTTTAGAGGACGGGGAAAATTTATTTCAGGATTTTTGGAATCCGTTTAGTATTTCTTTTTTTTGTTTTTTGCGCGTCGGTTTTTTTTTTAAAAAAACTTCCGCCGGACCGCACTGGGCCGAGGCCCAGCCGCCAGCCGCGCCGCCTTCCCATCCCGTACTAGAGACAGACTCGCCAGAGGAGTCCGATGCCGCCTCCGCCTCATCGCCCCCTTCCCCAAGCCACGCCCCCGGCCCCTTTATATGCCGCATGCCCCACTGCCTCGACCACCACCACCACCAGCCACCGCCGCCACTGCCGCCGCAAGTAGTAGCAGCCGTAGCCCGCGCCCGCCGCCGCCGCCGTTGCCCACTCCCGCCGCCGTTGCCCGCTCCGTGCCGCGCTGTTGCCCGCTCCACCGAGCCGCCGCCCCGCTGGAGTGCCTCGCCTCGCCGGAATCCGGGCCGCCGCCGACGGATCTCGCTGTTCGTTTTTTTTCGGTTTTTAGGTAAAACCCCGTTTTTTTCAAAAACCCTAGTTGCGTTTTTTAGATCGCTTTTATTTTTTTACGGTTTAGTTATTTAGTGAACGCCCATCCGTACTTTCGTTTTAACGAACGGTTTTCACCCGTTAACCGCATACAGCGAACGTTCGTTCGTTAGCCTGTTCGTCAGTTCTCTTTTTCTAGGGTTTTTCCGCGAGTACTTTCGATCGCGATTCCTGCCTTGATCTTTGTTTTAGTTTATCTTTTCGCTCTTTTATCAGAATCATGCGATTCAAGCGCCTAGATCTTTGTTTCGAAGCCCTCTTTCTGTTTAACCAACTTCAACAAGATTTTGGTACTGTAAAATTTGACTTTAGTCCATATTAGTAATCGGACCTTGTTTCTTTCATAGTTTGAGTTTCGTTGCTCCGTTTGATTTGATTCTTTTTGCAAACTGGAGTTCTTCAGTTGAACTTTCTGGTTAGATCATCTTACTTGAGATTTACCCGTGCATCCTTGCTTGATTGCTTATGTATGCTATTGTTTGGTTGCGATAGAACACCTGGAGTGTGAAGCGTGCTACTACGAGTCTTTAGGATTTGCAGATCGTCAGCAAGGCAAGTAACACTTTGATCACACCCCTTTATCACCCAGTTTTTATGCATTAGTTTCAACCTTCACACATTGCATGAGTAGGATCTCTTAGCATGTGGGTCTGGGAATTAGATAATGAGGTAGAACCTATTACCTGTTTTGTTATCAAACCCTTGGGAGTTACTTCTACGTTATGCTTATATTGCCATGCTATGCTCGTAGACGTGGATTGGGTTTGAGTGTATCCATAATAGATGTGAGTTGTTAATTAATGGTTCAACTTAAGGTGGCAACTTTAATACACATCTGGGTGGATTGCCCTTGGGAACTTGGAGAATCCAGTGTTATCCTAGGATATCCCGGAGTACCCGTGTGACCATCCTACGGTCCGCCACCTAGGCACAAAGGGATCATAAGACTATTCATGCTAGAAACTTCCGTGTGCAGCCACAAGCCATTATGGGATCTGGCATAGTTGAGTAAGTTGCATGAGTTCTTGAAGAGGTGGACTAGCAGGTGTAGTGGATTGTAGGTGTACCGGTCCGCTCGGAGTAGAGAACAAATGCTTCTGAAAGATTGTGTCTCGGTCATCCGTTTCTCAAACACCCTGTAGTGCGAGAAATCCAATGGAGGAGATTGAGTCTTGTGGGGAAAAGTGCACAAACCTCTGTAGAGTGTATGAACTAATCATGGTTAGCCGTGTCCCCGGTTATGGACATCTTAAGTATTTGGTTCTTGGATTATCATATGGATCTCATCACTCTAAATTAATTTTTTGGGTTGATAATTACTTTTAATTGGGATTGAGTTGGAGGAACCTTCTCAATATTGTTCAACTACCATGATAGTTAAATAAAATATATTCTTTGTTGTAGGAAAAAATTGGCTTTTCGCAAAACATATTAACCATACAGCCTCCACCAGCCATATATGCATGTAGTGATAGCATTTATCTGTTCATTACTCTCCTGTGTTACATTGCCAGCATATTGCATGTGCTGACCCGTTTTCAGGCTGCAACGTATCATGTTGTAGACTTTTCAGACGAGGAGTAAGGTGCGATAGGTTGTTTGTCATGCACTCAGCTATGCCGTTGGAGTTGATGGACTCACTTTATCTTGCAAGCCTTCTGTTGTTATCGTATTAGATGGCCTTAAGCCATATTTACTGTAATAAGTTCTCTCTTGAGACATTCGATGTAATAAGTGTGTGATTGCCACTCTGTTATAAATCCTTCGAGTACTGTGTGTCAGCATTACCGATCCAGGGATGACAATGAATCACAGAGACTTGACCGTTTGAGGTCGGGTCTCTACAAGATGGTATCAGAGCACACGCTGAATGTAGGACACGACCACTAAGAAAAGCCATAGGCCACTCTTCTCTACTTATTTCTGACTCCTCTCCATTTTCTATTCCTTAGGATGGTGCATACAAGGAACAAGTTTTCTCAACCGGATGAAGACACACCTTTTGGACGACACGTGAAGGAAGTCACTAAGTACTTGAACATACCAAGCTTCACCGGGACCTACACCGCCACTTTACCAGAAGAGGAGCGATGGATGATTCGAGTTCAAGTTCCAGGAAGGACTTTCCCGCCAGTCACTAAACCCGTAGAGTTTTCCTTTGATGCACCCACCTGGAGTCTAGGCAAGAGTATGGCAGCCCACATCGCTATAGGACGTATTGGAGAAGTCTACAAACAGGAGCTGAAGGACACTATCTACCAGATATGTGGGCGCCGAGATGAGCAATTGGAGATGATCAACACCAGGAAGGACAGGTCCATTGGAGCATTCATCCAAGAATTAAACCACCACATTCGTCGCCAAGAGAACCAGATGTGCGCAAGCATGATAGATTTGAAGAAGGCGATGATCAGGATCACAGAGCTAGAAGAGGATCTTAAGTATACACGCGATGGATATGAGGAGGAAATGATGATACTTATTGAGAGGAATGATGACATCATCAGGAAGTTAGGAGTTTTTATGGGAGACCCCGCGCCAGGAGGAGAAGACGACGAACCCAAGGAGATTCGTTCTGAAGACTACATCATCATAGATGACACTGACTCCAACCCGAATAGTAGTGATGATGACTATGAAGATGAAGCTGGAGCAGATATCATGGAGTCTTCCACCGATCAAAATTTATAGTAGACTCCCATACTATTAGTAGTACCCCCCCATGTAAATATTAGTAGTCTGAGCACTGTAACGATAGTGAGACCGATTGTATGCCCTTGCTTGATTGATTAATTGATATGATATGATTGTGTTTATCTCATGTGCATATGGGTAGTGTTTTCTCATTAGACCTCAATCTATTCTAATCTCTTCCCTCTAAACCCATCAGATGCCTCCAAGACGTGACCCCGGTTTTGCTTTCGCACTGAACCTCACTCAGTTGATCCAGCAGTAGAATGCCTTGATGCAGTTGTTAGTTCAGAACCAAGGAAACAATAATAACAACAACAACAACAACAACAACCCACCGCCACCACCACCAGTTGACAACTTAGCCTGTTTTCTGAGGCTGCAGCCGCCGGTGTTTTCCAGTAGCACCGAGCCAATAGTTGCTGATGATTGGCTGCGCAGGATTGGAAGGGAGTTGACCACCGCAGGTTGCACAAATGCTGAGAAGGTGTGTTTTGCCGCACACCAATTGGATGGACCAGCAGCCGCATGGTGGGAGAATTATAAAGCCACTTTTCCTATAGCCACTGTCACATGGGAGCAGTTTCAGCAAGCATTCCGCACAGCCCACGTATCCACTAGAGCTATGAGCATGAAGAAGCGTGAGTTTCGCAACTTACGCCAAGGGAACCGTACTGTAGGCCAGTACGTGGAGGAGTTTAGTAAGTTATCCTGCTATGCTCTAGATGATGTGGCCATAGATGCCGCGAAGCAGGAGAAGTTTATGGAAGGGCTGAATGATGAGATGAGTATGCAGTTAATGGTGGCAACATTTAACAACTACCAGGAGTTGGTAGATAAAGCTCTCATGATCGAAGGGAAGCAGCAGCGGACAGTGAGCCGCAAGAGGAAATATGGACAAGGGAAGTATAATTCAGGAGCTCAGCAGAAGCCTCGCTTTACCCCGAACTCGGGAGGGCTTACCCATAACCATGGAGGCCACAGTCACAATGGAGGAAATTCCCATAATCATAATGGCCCAAGGAATGGGAATGGGAATGGAGCAAGCAGCAATCATAACCGTTCCAATCCAGCCACACCCACCAAGAGGGACCTAAGCCACGTTACTTGTTTCAAGTGTGGGAAGACTGGACACTAAGCCACGAAGTGCCCTGAAGAGAAGAACGAAAATGGTAATGGGAGCTCTGGGAAGAAGCCCAATCCATTTAACAAAGGACAGGTGAACCACATGAACGTGGAGGAGGTTGAAGAGCAACCAGATGCATTTATCGGTAAGTTTTTAGTTAAGTAATTTACTGCAATTGTTCTTTTTGATACTGGTGCATCGCATTCATACATATCAAGGGGATTTGTGGATAAGTATAAGTTGCCCACTAGAGCTCTTAAGACACCTATGCTAGTAACCTCACCCGGAGCCGAGTATATGGCAAGCAGTGGATGTTTTCAGATGCCATTAACCATAGGTAGTCATGTTTTCCCCTCTGACTTGATAATTCTGGAGTCGCAAGGATTGGATGTGATACTAGGAATGGATTGGCTGTCGATGTATGGAGGAAACATCAATTGTGCCAGTAAGTCAATTTTGCTTACTACCCCGGAGGGAAAAAGGATCAAGTATGTATCCAGGCATGCGCCAAGGAGAACCCAAGTACATTCTCTCACGGGAGTTGTTCAGGAGGAAGTGCCTGTTGTGAAGGATTACCCAGATGTATTTCCAGAGGAATTACCAGGCATGCCGCCAGATCGACACATCGAGTTTTTGATAGAGCTGTTGCCAGGCATCAGACCTATATCAAAGAGACCATACCGGATGCCCGCGAATGATCTGGAGGAGATCAAGAAACAGATTAAGGAGTTATTGGAGAAAGGTTACATCCGAAGGAGTTCATCACCATGGGGAGCACCAGTGTTATTGGTTGAGAAGAAGGACAAATCTCTAAGAATGGTTGTTGATTATCGGGCGTTGAATGAAGTGACAATCAAGAACAAGTACCCAATGTCGATGATTAATGATCTGTTTGACCAGCTGCAAGGAGCTAAAGTGTTTTCGAAGATCGACCTGCGATCGGGTTACCACCAGTTGAAGATTCGAGAAAAGGATATACCTAAGACAGCGTTTACCACAAGGTATGGGCTTTATGAGTATACATTTATGTCATTTGGATTGACTAACGCCCATGCCTATTTCATGAGTATGATGAATAAGGTTTTCATGGAGTTCTTGGATAAGTTTGTCGTGGTGTTCATTGATGATGTTTTAGTATACTCAAAGAATGAAGAGGAACACAAGGAGCATTTGCACTTAGTTCTCAAGAAACTCAGGGAGCATCAATTGTATGCCAAGTTCAGCAAATGTGAGTTTTGGTTGAAGGAAGTTGGATATCTGGGATATATTGTATCAGCAGAAGGTATAGCAGTAGACCCCACCAAAGTTCAATCAGTCACTGAATGGTTGACACCCACCTTAGTTTGAGAGATCCGCGGTTTTCTTGGACTCGCGGGATACTATCGGGGATTCATTGAAAATTTCTCTAAGATTGCGAAGCCTATGACGACGTTGTTGAAGAAGGACGCCAAGTTCCATTGGACTAAGGAATGTGAAGCAAGTTTCCAGGAGTTGAAGAAACGTTTGACTACAGCCCCAGTGCTCATCCTGCCGGATATATGCAAGGATTTCCAAGTGTATTGCGACGCCTCTCGCTTAGGACTTGGAGGAGTACTTATGCAAGATGGAAGAGTTGTTTCATATGCCTCACGACAACTTCGACCGCATGAGTTTAATTATGCCACACATGACTTGGAGTTGGCAGCCGTAGTACATGCACTCAAGACCTGGAGACATTTTCTTATTGGGAACCATTGTGATGTGCACATGGATCATCACTACTAGGGAAAAGCCTAGCAGCAGCGCGAGTTTTGGGCCTATTAGTAGCGCGGGGACCTGCAGTACTAATAAGGCGCTACAGCTAACGTATAGCAGTAGCGCCTGTTGTCCCACGCTACTGCTATACATGAATAGCTGTAGCGCTCTTTAGAAAAGGGCGCTGCTGATATTATCTGCAGCGCTGTTTACTAGGAAGCGCTACTGGTAAGGCGGCGCTACTGCTAAATTTCCCCCCCTCGCTACTAGTAGTTTTATTAGTTTTTTCCCTGCATATTTGTTTTGTATTTGTTTTGTATTTGAATAGGCTTTATACAATAATCTTTAGCATATCATACACATACAAATGTAATCATAGCATATACATACAATTAGTCTCATCAAATCATGTCATCATCATAATCATCATTCAACACAAAGTGGTCTCTCGTCATCATCTCGAAAATAGCGATACAAGTCTCGATTACTTGCAAATACATCGTCATCCATCTAAACAATGATATACGCGAGAAGAGCTATCACTTTGAGTACATGAGTTCGTATCCCTCTCTCGCATTAGCGTGAACCTAAACTAACTACTGCCTGTCGCTCAGAAACCAGAAACCGGTACACCTGGGCCTGACACTCCGGCCACTTGTCGTATATATACTCCTGGCATAGCACTTCTTCACCATTTATGATCTATGCACCTGCATCGTCACATGTGTCGATGATATGCAACATATATAGTTGAGCAACAGAAAGAGATAGCCTTGGCAAAATAGAAACAACATATCATAAGCATAAATAACAAAGTTCATCGTACCCCAAAATGCCCTAACTAGAGTGATTTTCGCTAGTCGAGGAGGAGGACGGTTTAATTACATCACAAATAAAGTTTCACCGTGCATAACTCAAAGTTTATTCATACAGGAAGTATGGACTAAACGGACACATTGTCATATATCGACAATCACTCCAACATGTCGTTCCATCCATCCAAGCCAGGGAGATAGCCCTTGAGCTTAGTGAAAGGCTTCATGTCGAGATGCTGAGAGGCTATCCATGTTCGGACGTCTTCCCGCGACATTTGTCCTTCTCCGTAGAACATCCCTGTTTTTCCGACGACCTCCTTCATGATGATTTGGGCAAGTTCGCGCTGGATGTTGTAGAACTCAGCTCGAAGTCGATGATCCTCGATATCTCCTATGTCCTTTGCCCATTGTAGAATATGGGCATCGCCAGATATAGGTGACATGCGAAGGTTCTGGTGATCCCGCCTGTACTCCAGCATGTGGTGTAGGACATAGAATCCATCATTAAGAGAATCGTTCAGTTGCTGGATGCAGCAGAAGTCGGTCTTATGGCCAAAGGCGGCCCTGCCGCCCCTTGTCTTCTTGTCCCTGACCTCTCCACCCCTTGCTTGGTAGTAAAACATAGCACTGTCGAGAACATCCTTGATGTGGGTGTAATTCTTTTTGTGAATATTCTTTGACGAGTCCAAGTAAAGAGCGTGGGAGAATCGGGGGTAGAGGATGATGAGGACGGCGCACCCGCCGCTGCGCAAAATAAGTACACCTCAAATTAATTAGCCTCCACCGTGCAAATGAATGATTGAAATCGAAGGAAGGATAGCAGCGCGGATGACTTACATGGAATGATAAGGCTCGAGAATCGCCTCCTTGTCCTTATTGCCGAGCATGAAATTGACGATGTAATCCCTCGCGTATTCACGGTGGTTTGCGCAGACTCCCAAGAAGCCCTTGTGCATGTAGTACGGGTCAGCGACACAGATATGAGTTATCTGCTCAACCCCGATGATGTAGTTCATGTGCAAGGCATAAAGGCGGACAAACGTAAAATCCAGCTTCTTCACGTGAAACATGTCGAATATGTAATCGAATTGGAGGAAGAACTTATCCGCGGGGAAGCTGTCGACGTACGACATTTGCCGCAGAACGTTAACGACGTAGAGTGGGTATCCTGGATCTTTCGAGGCGATGAGGCCTTTCTCTACCCGCGGCACATCATCATGAAGTCTCCTTAGATCGCCGAATCTGGCTCGTAGCGCTGTTGCATGTAGGATTGGTTGACCGGGGATATGCCATTTATCCACATTGGGGATATCTATACGGTCCTGAAGCCGAGGCTGCCGAGGCGGCTGGATCATAGAATCAGCATTTTTGCCTTTCCTCGCTCTCTTCCTAGACTTCTTTACTACCGGAAGGTCGTCCATAATACGTTGAGACGACAATTCAGGCACCGACTCATGACGCTCAAACTCTGAGGAGGCGCCAATATAGACATACTGTTCAGCGCCATCGTCGTCCTCATCCTCATCCATGGCGATGTCATCAGCGACTAATGGAGCCTCCTCCTTACCCCGTCCGCTATCACCCAACCCGACACCCGATGCTAATTGGGTAGGTGGGGTGTTGATGTTCATACCTTGCTGAGGCTGCATGCTCGTGGGTGTGCTCCTGGCCGCCTCCAGACGAAGCAGACTCTTTGGCCACAACAGGACCCACCAATTGCAACAATCACCAAGCCACCGCGGTGTCTCGTTGTCATCCCCCGCTAGTATTGGAGGAGGCCAATTATCGTGGCCCGGTTTGACACTGGCCACGGAAACCTTGAAGATGTTCGGGGGGATCGGCCGGCTGTGGAACAATGGTTCCTTCGGCTTCATTATCGTCGCCTTCCCCACATCCATGTTCTGGTCGCCGATGGTGTACAATATGGTGCACAGGGTTTCGTCGGCCTGCAAAGAGAAGTCTGCGACGTGAGACATCCGAAAGGCAACGGATACGGGAGATTATACATTTATATTGAAGGGGGCCAGTGTGATAGATACCATGAGGGCGTCGAGCTCAGCCAAAGACGAAGCACCACCAAGCACGTCCGGTGCGGGAGCCGGTGCGGGAGCAGGTGCTGGTGCAACGCTAGTCGAGCTGCTCCCCAAGAAGTCAACAAGGGGAAAGTCCTCTGCATTTTTTTCTGGATGTTGCCTTGTCCAAGTGAAAACGTCCGTCACCAAGGAAGTAGACAAATCTGCAACCACCTGTTTTGCGGCAGCTACCGCTGTTGCGACTGTCTGAGATGATTTCTTCTCAACCACTATCTCAACCTTCTTGTCGATGTTTTCTTCAGTTAACCTCCGTCTTTCCTTTGTCTCCTCCATGGTCTCACGATAGTACTTCTTCCACGTGGCGCCATCTCCGACACCGTGCACGCGTCCATACGACGGTCGAGTATCCACCGGTTGCCGTTTCAATATGTTCAACGCCCAGTTGAATGGAGTGTCCCACTTGGGCCTCGCCAATGCCTCAGACGGCGAATCGCTTTTGGCCGCAATCCGGTGCTGCTCTCTCTACAAAAGGCACAAGCATCGTTTACAAATATGACTAAGTGTGCAGTCGAATTGATCGGAAACTAAAATTACCAGCAGTCTCATGAACTCCGTAATGACCGGTTTTGTCTCGTAAACCTTCTTCACTGGGTCCCAACGGTGCCGGGCCCTGAGGACGTCACGCTCCTGCGGGACGGTGAAATCCGCCAAGGGGTCTGGGATGCCCAGACTCGCGGGTTCCGCGTCCTCCTTGGCCCATTTGGACCTCTTTCCGCCGTAACCATGGCTTCCGAGGTGGTGGCTCCCAATGTTCCTCCCTTGAAGCCCCTTCATGTACTTAGACTTTTTTTGGTAGCTTCGGCCTCGCAAGCCTCCTTGAATATTTGAAACTGCTCTTCCGTGATTGTCGGATTATCCTTTACAATCTCGGAGTAGGGTTCCTTCTTGTCGATGATCTTTGCTTTCACTTGATTTTTCCAGCGGCCAACGCATCGCTAAACTTGGTCATGGCGTGCTTGTTTATCTTCTTCATTGCCGGGTCCTCATCTGGATCTTTATAATCCTTCTCATTCCGGCCCGGGAACAAGAATATCTGGTGAAACTTCTTTAGGAGGGAGCTCCTCATATTTTCTATCTTCTGTAGTTTCTCATCGTTGATGGTGGCGGTTGTCCGTACGATGCAGCCTATCTGATTGCCGTAGCATCGACGCGCTTCCTCGGGCGCCTTTGGCTCAAAATTGCCGTCGTCCACCTCCGTGACCACCAGTCTAGTAGTCATGAGTTTTTTAGGAGGCCGTTGCCTCTTTGCTTTCGGTTCTACACCGGCTCCGCTCCCCGAGGCAGCGCCGGTCTCAGTCTCAGCGCCGGTCTCGATGCCGGTCTGAGTCTTAGCGCCGGTCTGAGTCTCAGCGCCGGTCTCGATGCCGGTCTGAGTCTCACCGTCGGCCTCAATCTCAGTCTCGATGCAGGTCTGAGTCTCAGCGTCGGTCTCGATGTCAGCAAGGCTAAAAAAATCGTATGTCGCCCGGTAGACGTCGTCGCATTCACCAGAACCCTGTCCTTCATCATTGCTAGCCATGTTTCCTACGATTAAATCTAGTCAATTAATTCTAGACCTAATAAAATGAATAATGACATAAAAAAGGCCTATTGTTTTGCAGGAACGTTGACTCCTTCCCGGTGCGGCAAATCCCGGGCACTCGATATGTCCTAGTTTGTAGCACAAGTCATGCCGAAATTCACACAAAATTTCGGCATGACCTTTGCTAAAAAGTGGACAAATCAAGAACCTGAATTTTGCCGGAACGGAAATGAATCAACATTCTGGCAAAACATAGGCCACTCGGTTTCATTCCCTGGAAACAACAAAAGGCCACTTGGGCACAATCGAACCACTTCAATGTCGATTATGATCAATGAGCAAACACAATTGAGGATTTTTCATATATCATGACCACTTCAAATTTGCATCTCCTAGTGTATGAACCCTAGAACTCAAATTATGAACCTAGAACTCAAATTATGTCCTACATTTTTCTCCTAATAAAAATTCACTAAAAATTAAGAACCTACTAGACTTGCAACACTTATAGAAATTTATATTTTTATATTGATTTTTTCTCTAAACTAAATCCTACCACCCTAGTTAACATCTAGTTAAACTTTACTTTCCTAACATTTGTAATTAAACACTACAACCCTAACCCTACTGCCCTAGTTAAGCATATACAATTTTTCCTACGGCGAGGGAGGCAGGGGCATCTCTGTCAAATTAACCTAACTAATTAACCTAACTAAATTAACCTAACTAAATTCTTTTCCTAAGTAAATTATCCTAACTAATTTAGAGATAGAGAGAGAGGAGGGGTGGGGGCTTACAGAGGATGGCTCTGGTGGTGGCGCGGGAGGCAGTGGTGGCGAGGGAGGCGGGGGCGTCTCCACTAACGGCGAGGGAGGCAGTTGCGTCGAGGGAGGCTCCGGTGGCATCGACTGCGGCTCCGGTGGCGTTGATGAGGCCGCGCGGCTCCGGTGGCGTTGGGGGCGGCTCCGGTGGTGTCGATGGCGCGCGGCTCTGGTGGCTCTGGGGGAGTCGACGTCGGCAGGAGACGGCGGTGAAGTGGGGCGATGGTGGATCGGGCAGACGGCGGCGGGGTGGGTCGAGGGATTTGGGGGAGAAGTGGTGGCCGGGGGGAAACGGTTTTTTGGTTAAGTCAAACTTAGCGGTAGCGCTTTTCGCGAAACGCGCTATAGCTAAGTTAGCTATAGCGATTTTCACAAAACGCGCTACTGCTATAGCTATGTAATTTCCTTCATCTTTCTTATTTCCTTTTCTGTTTCTACAGCGGGGGTCTAGGAAACATGCTGCAGCTACGTTAGCTATAGCGCCTCTTACGAACAAACTCTACTATTACGTCTTTCTCCTTTTTTCCGCTTTCTCATTTATTTTGCTCTACATTTTATTTTTTCCTTTCTCCTTTTCTATTCCTTTCTTTTTCATTTACTTTTCCATTTTTTTTTATTTTTTTTTATTTCCATTAGCAGTAGCGCTCTCCCGCGCGAAACGCGCTACTACTTATGTGCTAGCGGTAGCGCGCTTTCCTCAAGACCGCTACTGCGATGCGTAGCCTATCAGGGGTAGCAAAGGGGATACTAGTGGCAGCGCGTTTTCATGCGCACGCGCTACTGCTACTATTGTATCTGTAGCGCGGTTTACGGACACACGCTACTGCTATTTAGCACTAGCGCCCTTTTTGACACGCGCTACTGCTAAATTTCTGTGTATAAGGTTTTCCCTAGTAGTGGACAGAAGGAGTTGAACCTCAGGCAAAGGAGATGGTTGGAGCTTATAAAGGATTATGATATGAAGTTGCACTATCATCCAGGAAAGGCCAATGTCGTAGCAGACGGTTTGAGCCGAAAGAGTTATACCAATACCTTACTAACATGAGGATTGCCAAAGGAGTTAGCAGAAGATTTCAGGGAGCTATGTTTAGAGATTGTTCCCAAAGGTTTTTTTACAACCATGGAAGTTCAGTCGACCTTGTTGGGAAAGATTCGAGAAGCCCCGAAGGATGACAAAGAAATTGACAATATAAAGGAGAAGATGAGTGAGGGCAAAGCCAAAGGTTTTCGTGAGGATGAGCACGACACCTTGTGGTTTGAGGACCGGATTTTTGTGCCCAATAATGCCGAGATCAGAAAGTTGATATTACAGGAAGCTCACGACTCACCATACTCGATACACCCCGGAAACACCAAGATGTATTTGGATTTGAAGGAGCGTTTCTGGTGGACTGGAATGAAGAAGGATATTGCCAAGTATGTAGCCGTATGTGATGTATGTCAGAGAGTGAAGGCGGAACATCAGAAGCCAGCATGATTACTGCAACCTATGCCGATACCCGAATGGAAGTGGGATAAGCTTGGCATGGATTTTATCACCGGACTACCCAGGACCCGATCGGGATATGATTCTATATGGGTAGTAGTGGACCGCTTGACCAAAGTAGCTCAATTTATCCCAGTGAAAACCACATATACAAGTGCAAAGTTGGCCAAGATATATATGACCAGGATCGTATGTCTGCATGGAGTTCATAGGACCATCGTATCAGACAGAGGAACACAGTTTACTTCAAAGTTTTTGCACCAACTGCACCAGACTTGGGGAACCAGGCTGGAGTTCAGTACAACTTTTCACCCGCAGACAGATGGACAAACTGAGAGAGTCAATCAGATTCTGGAGGACATGTTGAGAGCTTGTGCACTAGACTACGGGTCTAGTTGGGATGATAATTTACCCTACGCGGAGTTCTCATACAACAATAGCTACCAGGCCAGTTTGAAGATGGCACCGTTTGAAGCCATGTACAGAAGAAGATGCCGAACACCGTTGATGTGGGATGAAGTTGGAGACCGCCAGTTGTTTGGACCGGATTTGATCAAAGAGACTGAAGAGAAGGTTAAGCTGATTCGAGATAGACTGAAAGTAGCTTAGTCCAGAAAAAAGAGTTATGCAGACTCGAAACGCAAGGAGGTAGTCTATGAAATCGGAGACAGAGCATATATGCGAGTGTCGCCTCTGCGCGGAGTTAAGCATTTTGGAGTTAAGGGAAAGTTAGCCCCGAGATTTGTAGGACCGTACCGTGTTCTGGAGCGCATGGGAGAGGTTGCCTACAAGTTGGAATTACCTGAAGGACTGTTAGGAGTTCATGATGTGTTTCACGTTTCCCAGTTAAAGAAGTGCCATGCCGAGATGGCCGATATTCCTTTGAGAGATACAGTGCCCCTGGAAGCAATTCACTTGGACAGTGATTTGACGTATGAGGAGAAACCAGTCAAGATTCTCGAGTTTGCCAGTTGAGTTACCCGCAGTAAGGTTATCAAGTTTTGCAAAGTTCAGTGGAGCCACCATACCGAGGGCGAAGCCACCTAGGAAAGATAGGATGATCTACGCAAAGACCACCCACACCTATTTTCTAGCCAACCCAAATCTCGAGGGCGAGATTCATCTTAAGGGGGGTAGGTTTGTAACATCCCAAATTTTCAATTTGGAATGTTATACATAGGTCATTCATGCATATCATATTTTATTGCATTTCGTTTTGTGATCCTCGAAATCCTAAGCAACTCAAGGACCCTCGGAGAGAGTTGGGGATTTTCCCTCGTTCTCATATTTGAGTTTTATCAAATATTGAAACAAGGATCACTTTGGTTTTAATTATTTTTCTCCCCAAAAATATTTCATATTAAAATTATATGAGAGGAGATAATATGACTTCTCCAAAATAAATGAAATGTTGGAGGAAAAATATTAAAATCAATTTGTATATTTTATTTGGGGTTTTATTGCTATTTTATTTGGATTAGGAAAAAATATGCGTTTCCAAAATTTCATTAGAGGCCCAAGTAAATGTTCACCTTGTCCGGCGTATATTTCGAGGACGAGGAAAATTTATTTCAGGATTTTCGGAGTCCGTTTAGTTTTTCTTTTTACGCATTGGTTTTAAAAAAAACTTCCACCGGACCGCACTGGGCCGAGGCCCAGCCGCCAGCCACGCCGCCTTCCCTTCCCGTACCAGAGACGGACTCGCCGGAGGAGTCCGACGCCGCCTCCGCCTTGTCGGCCCCTGTCCAAGCCACGCCCCGGCCCCTTTATATGCTGCCCGCCCCACCGCCTCGACCACCACCACCACCAACCGCTGCCGCCGCCGCCTGCCGCGCCAGCCGCCACCGCCGTTGACCATCCGCGCCGCGCCGCCCGCACCGCTCCATTGGCCGCTCCGTCGAGCCGCCGCCCTGCCGGAGTGCCTCGCCTCGCCGGAATCTGAGCCGCCGCCGACGGATCTCGCCGTTCATTTTTTTCGGTTTTTAGGTAAAACCCTGGGTTTTTTTTCAAAAGCCCTAGTTGCATTTTTTAGATCGGTTTTATATTTTTCTGGTTTAGTTATTTAGCGAACGCCCGTCAGTATGTTTGTTTTAATGAACGGTTTTCACCCGTTAACCGCAGATAGCGAATGTTCGTTTGTTAGCCTGTTCGTCAGTTTTCTTTTTCCAGGGTTTTTCTGCGATTACTTTCGATCGCGATTTCTGCCCTGATCTTCGTTTTAGTTTATCTTTTCGCTCGTTTATCGGAATTAGGCGATTCAAGCACCTGGATCTTCGTTTTGAAGCCCTCTTTCTGTTTAACCAACTTGAACAAGATTTTGGTAATGTAAAATGTTACTTTAGTCTGGATTAGTAATCAAACCTTGTTTCTTTCGTAGTTTGAGTTCCGTTGCTCCGTTTGATTTGATTCTTTTTGCAAACCGGAGTTCTTCAGTTGAACTTTCTGGTTAGATCTTCTTATTTGAGATTTACCCGTGCATTCTTGCTTGATTTCTTATGTATGCTATTGTTTGTTTGCGATAGAACACCCGGAGTGCGAAGCGTGCTACTACGAGTCTTTAGGATTTGCAGATCGTCAACAAGGCAAGTAACACTTTGATCATACCCCTTTATCACCTAGTTTTTATGCATTAGTTTCAACCTTCACACATTGCATGAGTAGGATCTCCTAACATGTGGATCTCCTAACATGTGGGTCTGGGAAGTAGATAATGTGGGTCTGGCATAGTTGAGTAAGTTGCGTGAGTTCTTGAAGTGGTGGACTAGCAGATGTAGGGGATTGTAGGTGTACCGGTCCGCACGGAGTAGAGAACAAATGCTTTTGAAAGATCATGTCTCGGTCATCCATTTCTCAAACACCCCGTAGTGCGATAAATCCAACGAAGGAGATCGAGTCTTGTGGGAAAAAGTGCGCAAACCTCTGCATAGTGTATAAACTAATCATGGTTAGCCGTGTCCCCAGTTATGGACATCTTGAGTATCTGGTTCTTGTATTATCATATGGATCTCATCACTCTAAATTAATTTGTTGGGTTGATAATTACTTTTAATTGGGATTGAGTTGGAGGAACTTCTCAATATTGTTCAACTATCGTGATAGTTAAATAAAATATATTCCTTTGTTGTAGGAAAAAAATGGCTTTTCACAAAACATATTAACCATGCAGCCTCCACCAGCCATATATGCATGTAGTGATAGCATTTATTTGTTCATTACTCTCCTGTGTTACATTGCCAGCATATTCCATGTGCTGACCCGTTTTCAGGCTGCAACGTATCATGTTGCAGACTTTTCAGACGAGGAGTAAGGTGCGATAGGTCGTTTGTCATGCACTCAGCTATGCCGTTGGAGTTGATGGACTCACTTTATCTTCCAAGCCTTCCGCTGTTATCGTATTAGATGGCCTTAAGCCATATTTACTGTAATAAGTTCTCTCTTGAGACATTCGATGTAATAAGTGTGTGATTGCCACTCTGTTATAAATCCTTCGAGTACTGTGTGTGTCAACATTACCGATCCAGGGATGACACTGAAGCACATAGACTTGACCGTTTGTGGTCGGATCGCTACAGGAATCTTCACTAGGAAGGCCAGAAAACGTATCTTTCATGACAAGATTCAGCATCGGTAAGAGGAGCAATCGGAGTGCTAATAAAATCATTATTGTTGGTATTGGCAAAGTCACACAATTTAGTATTATCTTGAGCCATCATGACAAGCAAGCAATCCAACACACAAGCAAACAAGCGAAGATAAAGCGAATAGAAAGAGAGGGCGAAAGGAAAAGAGGGCGAATAAAATGGCAAGGGTGAAGTGGGGGAGAGGAAAACGAGAGGCAAATGGCAAATAATGTAATGCGAAGGATAAGAGTTGTGATGGGAACTTGGTATGTCTTGACTTGGCTTAGATCTCCCCAGCAACGGCGCCAGAAATCCTTCTTGCTACCTCTTGAGCATGCGTTGGTTTTCCCTTGAAGAGGAAAGGGAGATGCAGCAAAGAAGCGTAAGAATTTCCCTCAGTTTTTGAGAACCAAGGTATCAATCCAGTAGGAGATCACGCGCAAGTCACCTCGTACCTACACAAACAAATAAGGACCTTGCAACCAACACGATAAAGGGGTTTTCAATCCCTTCACGGCCACTTGCAAGAGTGAGATCTGATAGAGATAATAATAAGAAGATAAATATTTTTGGTATTTTTATGATATAGATTGAAAGTAAAGATTGCAAAATAAAATAGATTGGAAACTTGTATGATGGAAAATAGACCCGGGGGCCATAGGTTTCACTAGTGGCTTCTCTCAAGATAGCATAAGTATTACGGTGGGTGAACAAATTACTGTCGAGCAATTGATAGAATTGAGCATAGTTATGAGAATATCTAGGTATGATCATGTATATAGGCATCATGTCCATGACAAGTAGACCGACTCCTGCCTGCATCTACTACTATTACTCCACACATCGACCGCTATCCAGCATGCATCTAGAGTATTAAGTTCATAAGAATGGAGTAACGCTTTAAGCAAAATGACATGATGTAGAGGGGTAAAATCATGCAATATGATATAAACCCCATCTTTTTATCCTCGATGGCAACAATACAATACGTCTCGTTTCCCCTACTGTCACTGGGATCGAGCACCGCAAGATTGAACCCAAAGCTAAGCACTTCTCCCATTGCAAGAAAGATCAATCTAGTAGGCCAAACCAAACTAAAAATTCAAAGAGACTTGCAAAGATAACCAATCATAAATAAAAGAATTTAGAGAAGATTCAAATATTGTTCATAGATAATCTTGATCATAAACCCACAATTCATCGGATATTGACAAACACACCACAAAAGAAGATTACATCGAATAGATCTCTAAGAGAATCAAGGAGAACTTTGTATTGAGATCCAAATAGAGAGAAGAAGCCATCTAGCTAATAACTATGGACCCGAAGGTCTGAGGTAAACTACTCACACATCATCGGAGGGGCCATGGAGTTGATGTAGAGGCCCTCCGTGATCAATGCCCCCTCCGGCGGAGCTCCGGAAAAGGCCCCAAGATGGGATCTCTTGGGTACAAAATGTTGCGGCGGTGGAATTAGGTTTTCGTGGTGCTCCCCGATGTTTTCAGGGTACGTAGGTATATATAGGAGGAAGAAGTAGGTCGATGGAGCCACGAGGGGCCCACGAGGGTGGAGGGCGCGCTCAGGGGGGTAGGCGCGCCCCTGCCTCGTGGCCTTCTCGTTGGTTGCTTGACATCCACTCCAAGTCCTCTGGATCACGTTTATTCCAAAAATCACGCTCCCGAAGCACCATGAACATATATATCATAGATGCTATGTTTGTTTTGATTCAACTACATGCATGAACATGTGCCAAGTCAAGCCACTCGAACATTCAGAGGAGGATACCATATCATCTTACTACATCACAATCATTTTAACGCAATGTTGATATCCAAGATAAATCATTATCCACTCCTAGCTACTTATGCATGGAATTAGAAACTATAATCTCTAATTTTTATTGCAAACATATTTAATCATAATGGGCTGAATCATGGATACTAGGTTAAACATATTTACACAAACAGAACAAGTTAAGTTCATACCAGTTTCTCTCTGCCATGTCCAGTTCATCGAATATCGTCATTATTGCCTTTCACTTGCACGACCGAACGATATGAAAATAATAATAGTGCAAGAGTGCCATGGACTAAGCTGGAATCTGCACATTTTATTCAACAGGAGTAGATAAGGTAAAAGGGGCTCTTTATTAGACCAACAAGTATTCAAATGAGAGCCACTCAACATTTTCATTGTGGTCTTCTCCTCGGGACGACTTGAATAAGAAGAAAAGAAATTCAGAGAAACACACTGAAATATTTTTGGAGTTTTTGGTTTTCTTGAACAAGCAAAATAAAAGGGAAAAGCAAAAACGTGAAAAACTATTTACACGGGAAAGCTCCCAACAAGCAAAAGAAGAACAAGGAAATCTTTTTGGGTTTTCTTTTTAGTACTATAACTAAGGATGCATAGAAAGTAAACTAACTACAACTAATTTTTTTTGGTTTTTCTAAAGTTTTTCAAACACACAAGAAGAAAGCAAGAAAAATAATTCTAAACATGGATGATACAATGAAAAAGTGTGAACACCGACAACTGGAACAAATGGACATGAATGTAATGTCGGTGAGAAACACGTACTCCCCCAAGCTTAGGCTTTTGGCCTAGCTTGGTAATCGATCAGAAGCCTGGATAGTAGTTGGCGTGGTAGCTCACGGAGGCTCTCGGTGCGGATGCCTCGGCCTGCCGTGCTGCTTCCACTGCCGCATTGTGAGCTCAGTCCTCGCTCTCAAGAACAAAATATCTTCCTTTGTTGTGATAGTCAAAAAGAGCAGGTGCAGGCAAATATGTGTGCATAATAGATTTTTGGTTAAACAACAGATTGTAAGTGAAATTATGGACTTTTCCTGTGAGGATCTTATGACTTTTCAAAATGTCGAAGTCCAAATATTGTGTGGGTAGGATAGGGTCAAAGGGCAAAGGTGCAACAGCCAGCCCTCATGCTAAACCTGTGGCATATATCCCACCATAGAAATAGCCACTGTTAGCGTTATGCTAAAGTCTGCGTGTAACAATCGCTCCAAGGTTATAATTCCTTTCACCGGTGAGAGCGGTAAGTATGACGCTCAAGTATGGAGCACAAAGTGTACTACAGTCATGCTTGCCTAATATACATTTCCCGTTAAATAATGCAAAGTACTGAATTGCGGGAAAATTAATACTCTTTATTCTACCTTGTGTCACTCCCCTCGTCTCACCGTAGCAAAGGCTAGTCAAGAAAGATTGGTACTCAGCCCTTGGCGGTTCTTCAAGCGAACCCCAAAATGAGAGTTTTCAATGGTGAGCAAAACTCTCTAGTGAGATGGTAAATGAATTTTCATAAAGCTTAAATGACACCCTAGACTCACGGGGATGGAATTTAAATCCTTTGACAAATGATTCGGTAAGAGTGTGGCGTTGCTCGAACTTATCTGAAATGTAGGGACCGAGACCGGCATTGTGAACATATTGCTCAAATTCCTCCTTAATGCCCACACGCATCATATAATCATCGCAAGGCCATAAACATATTTTAGTGGCTGCATCTCGGATGGAACTTTCACTTGGTTCGACATAAGATGGACGAGCGGAGCTGTCACTAGAAGATGCCCCCGAGGATCTCCTCCTTGAAGAACTCCTTCCAAATATGTTCATCATGTTCACAAACATTTTTCTGAAAATTTTCGAGTGACAAAAATTTATCAGCAAAACTTTATAAGATTGATAGCAACTACTCATAGGGATACGTAGAGGCCATAGCAAGCACTCAAACTACTCATAACTCTAAGAATTCAACATGCAAGCTCATCTACAGCAGCACCAAGAGTAGCTAATTATTGAAAATATAAACCACTAAAACAAAAACTAATTGGTCAAATGGTGGAGTCACATACCAAGCAACAATCCCCCGAAACAGTTTCGAAAACAGAGCTTCGAGCAAAGAGATGGAAATCCGCGAGTTTGAGAGCAAGAACATGAGAGAGAGAGCAATGGAGAATTTCTTGGAGGTAAGTGATGATGTGGTGTAAAGAGATAAGTGAGGGGGGGCACGTGGGGACCACAACCCACCAGGGTGCGCCTGGGGGTCCTGGCGCGCCCAGGTGGGTTGTGCCCACCTGGTGCACCTAAAGGAAATATGCCCTAGAGGCAATAATAAAGTTGTTATTTATATTTCTTTATATCACGATAAATGTTTATTATTCATGCTAGAATCATATTAACCGGTAACTTAGTACATGTGTGAATACATAGACAAACAGAGTGTCCCTAGTATGCCTCTACTAGACTAGCTCGTAAATCAAAGATGGTTAAGTTTCCTAGCCATATACATGTGTTGTCATTTGATGAAAGGGATCACATCATTAGAGAATGATGTGATGGACTAGACCCATATGTTAGCTTAGCACTATGATCGTTTAGTTTATTGCTATTGCTTTCTTCATGACTTATACATGTTCCTATGACTATGAGATTATGCAGCTCCCGAAAAATGGAGGAACACTTAGTGTGCTATCAAACATCAGAACGTAACTGGGTGATTATAAAGATGCTCTACAGGTGTCTCTGATGGTGTTTGTTGAGTTGGCATAGATCGAGATTAGGATTTGTCACTCCGATTGTCGGAGAGGTATCTCTGGGCCCTCTCGGTAATGTACATCACTATAAGCCTTGCAAGCAATGTGACTAACGAGTTAGGTGCGGGATGATGCATTATGGAACGAGTAAAGAGACTTGCCGGTAACGATATTGAACTAGGTATGAGGATACCGACGATCGAATCTCGGGCAAGTAACATACCGATGACAAAGGGAACAACGTATGTTGTTATGCGGTTTGACCGATAAAGATCTTCGTAGAATATGTAGGAGCCAATATGAGCATCCAGGTTCCGCTATTGGTTATTGACCGGAGATGTGTCTCGGTCATGTCTACATAGTTCTTGAACCCGTAGGGTCCACACGCTTAATGTTCGATGATGATCTGTACTATGAGTTATGTGATTTGATGTACCAAAGGTTGTTCGGAGTCCCGGATGAGATCATGGACATGACAAGGAGTCTCAAAATGGTCGATACGTAAAGATCGATATATTGGAAGGCTATATTCGGACATCGAAAAGGTTCCGAGTGATTCGGGTATTTTTTGGAGTACCGGAGAGTTACGAGAATTCGCCGGGGGAAGTAGTGGGCCTTAATGGGCCATACGGAAAATGAGAGAAGGGCCTCAAGGGGTGGCGGCGCCCCCCATGGTCTGGTCCGAATTGGACTTGGAGCGGGCGGCGCCCCCCTCTTTCCTTCTCCCTCTCCCTCTCCTTCCTTCTTCTCCTACTTGGAATAGGAAAGGGGAAACCTACTCCTACTAGGAGTAGGAACCCCCCCTTGGGCATGCCCCTTGAGGCCGGCCCTCCTCCTCCTCCCCTCCTTTATATACGGGGAGGGGGGCACCCCATATACACACAAGTTGATCTCTTAGCCGTGTGTCGTGCCCCCCTTCACAGATTTCCACCTCGGTCATATTGTCTGTAACACCCTCGATGCGACTATAGCTCCCATGTGTCGAGGCACGACTTAGAGACATAATCGCATTGAAGGCATATGTCGCAAGTTAGGCAATCTTCACAAACATCCCATGTAATATAATAATAAAAGGGGAGATAACATAGTTGGCTTACACACGCCACGTCAATCAAGTACATAAATAACATTACATAATCCAAACACTCATGGCCCAACTACGGCACCAAAATAAAAGAAAACCCAACATGCGACACGATCCCAATCACCCCCAACTGGGCACCACTACTGATCATCGGGGAAGGAAACATAGTAACGTTGAGAGTCCTCGTCGAACTCCCACTTGAGCTCATACGCGTCTCCTGGAGCGGAATCATCAGGCCCTGCATCTGGTGTAATAGCAATCTATGAGCCACAGGGACTCAGCAATCTCGCACCCTCGCGATCAAGACTATTTAAGCTTATAGGTAAGGCAAGGTAAATATGAGTGGAGCTGCAGCAAGCGACTAGCAAAATATGGTGGCTAACTTATACGCAGAAGAGAGCGAGAAGAGGAGGCAAAGCGCGAGCGAGAAACTAGAGAGCAACCTGCGCAAACATTACTCCAACACCGTGTCCACTTCCCGGACTCCGCTGAGAAGGGGCCATCACGGTAACACACTCAGTTGATTCATTTTAATTAATTAAGGTTCAAGTTATCTACAACCGGACATTAACAAATTCCCATCTGCCCATAACCGCAGACACGGCTTTCGAAAGTTCAAATCCCTGCAGGGGAGTCCCAACTTAGCCCATGACAAGCTCTCACGGTCAACGAAGGAATAGACCTCCTCCCAAGACGTTCCGATCAGACTCGGTATCTCGGTAACTCAAGACACTTCGACAGGTTAAAACAAGACCAGCAACACCGCCCAAATGTGCCGACAAATCCCGATAGGAGCTGCACATATCTCTTTCTCAGGGCACGCTCAGATGAGCGCTCCATACAACTATAACCAAACCTCGAGTTTCCCCGAGGGGGCGCTGCACATGACTCTAGTTTGGACCAACACTCAGAGGAGCACTGGCCCGGGGGGGTTTAAATACGATGACCCGCGGGCTCCGGAAACCCGAGGGAAAAAGAGGCTAGGTGGCAAATGGTAAGACCAAGGTTGGGCATTGCTGGAAAAGCTTTAATCAAGGCGAAATATCAAGGGGTTCCCATTATAACCCAACCGCGTAAGGAACGCAAAATCCAGGAACATAACACCGATATGAGGGAAACTAGGGCGGCAAGAGTGGAACAAAACACTAGGCGAGAGGCCGAGCCTTCCACCCTTTACCAAGTATATAGATGCATTAAGATAACATGGCAATATAATGATATCCCAACAAGTAAATAAATGTTCCAACAAGGAACGACCTCCAATCTTCACCTGCAACTAGCAACGCTATAAGAGGGCCTGAGCAAAGCGGTAACATAGCCAATCAACGGTTTGCTAGGACAATGGTGGGTTAGAGGTTTGACATGGCAATTTGGGAGGCTTGCAAGAAAGTGGTAGGCATCATAGCATTGGCATAGCAAAAGAGCGAGCAAACTAGCATAGCAAAGATAGTAGTGATTTCGAGGGTATGATCATCTTGCCTGCACAGTTGTCAGAGTTGACTGGATCCTCGAAAGCAAACTCAACGGGCTCCTCGTTAGCGAACTCGTCTCCCGGCTCTACCCAAACAATACAAACAAGCAACAAGGATAAAATCAACCACGTGCAAACTCAAACAACACGATGCAAAGACGATATGCTATGCGGGATGCGATGCGGGATGTAAAATGCAAGATATGACAGGAAATGCATGAATCTGGCCTCAACTTGGAAAACCAAGTGTGCCACTGGAAAGATGAGATGAAATCTCTTGAAAATGATATAAATAACGCCGGAATCGGAGTTACGGTTTGGAAATGGCAAGCGATCCAAAAATGACACCGGTCTGCGATTTACAGCAAGTAGGCATCTAAATGCAATGAGATGAACATGCTATAGCACCCAACATGACAACAAAATACATGGCAGGGATGCATACAAGATGCTTAACAAAAGTATAGCACTGAGCTACGGCCAATTCATCCACTAACAGGTTCAAACAAGCATGGAAAAAATGCATATGACAAACAGATCTCAGACTTAGTGAAATTAACACTTGTCTGGAATTTCAGATCAGGTAGCCCTCTTCGGAGCCACAAAACTACATGCTACATGATCTGATCATGGCAAAGTAAAGCATGGCATGGAGCTACTCAAAGAGCTTAACAAAATTTCCTTAGTGACCTTGAGCCAAAAAGGATCAGAAAATACAATTGCAAGCATGTGAACATAGCAAAAACATAATCAGTTTTCAGACTTAGTGAAAAACTGACACATGCTGAAATATAACTCAAGTAGGCATGTTTACGAGCTCGATGCACTCACTACGGTGCAAGTCATGGCAAGCCAAGCATACATCTATCAAGAAGGCACAAAATACAAGCTAGACATGGCAAGAACAATAGCATAGCATGCACAGATCAACCACAACATCATCGGCAAAATTGCAAACAAGTTGACAATCTGCCAGATTCACAAAGTAGCAAAAGTAGAGCTCGATTGACTTACGCTAGGGTGCTCCATAATTGCAAACAAAGACATGGATGGATAGAGCACTACAACATTAACAAAACATCCTTATTGATCATCCTCAAAAGAGGCACGGATCACTAGGAAACAACATGAACATATGGCATCATGAGATAAACAGCACCAGGACTTAGTGGAATTACTAAGTCCCTGAAAACAGAATTAGCAAGTGCACCACTTTGCAAGATTGCACTAGTCACCACACACATCCTAAAAATACATGGGTTGCACCTCTGGAGAGATGAAAAATCCCTTAACAAAACACATGTAGAACTCATGGGCATAGCATGCACATATTAATCATGGCAAAAATGACAAAAGTGCTAAACGGAGTAACAGATCTGGCGATTAACTCAAGTAGCCCTCTTCTAACAGCATTTCAGGCATCAAGATGAGCTCAAATGAAAATAATGCAATGGAATGAAATGATGTACTCTCTGAGATGAACATTTTGATATGCTATATGCATGAATCGGAGCTACAGATGCAAAGTTACGGAGCCGCGAACATGTGCACATGGACTGAAATTCTGGGACTTGGACGAAAATTTGACCTAGGGTTTTTGGATCTAGATCTCGCGCACGGAAATTGAGGCAGCCCGAGCACTGTAGACCGGCGGGGAAGGAGCTCGCCGGAGCCGGCGTTGGCGGCGGGAGGCGGCGGGGCGAGGCCGGCGGCCAGGCGAGGCGGCGGCGTCGGTGGAGGCGGCGGCCGGGCGAGGTGGCGGAGGCGGCGGCCGGGCGAGGCAGTGGCGGCGGCGGTAGCTGGGCGAGGCGGCGGCGCGGCGCGAGGCGGTGGCGGCGGAGGCGGCGGTGGCGGAGCGCGGCGCGAGGCGGTGGGCGGCTACGGGCCGCGGGGGCCGGCCGTGGGCTCTCGGGCCGCGCGGTGGGAGGCGGCGGCGGGTGCCACGTGGCAACGCGGGAGAGGACGGCGGCGGTGTCCGGCGCGCGGAGATGATTTTTAGGGTTTCGGAGGTAGGAGGAGATCCGAAAATCGGGGGGGGGGTGTTTAAATAGGCATAGAGGGAGCTAGGAGAGTCCAAATGAGGTGCGGTTTTCGGCCACGCGATCGTGATCGAATGCTCTAGATCATGGAGCAGAGTTTGGTGGGTTTTGGGCCAAATTGGAGGGGTGTTAGGCTGCAACACACACGAGGCCTTTTCGGTCCCTCGGTTAACCGTTGGAGTATCAAACGAAGTCCAAATGATACGAAACTTGACAGGCGGTCTACCGGTAGTAAACCAAGGCCGCTTGGCAAGTCTCGGTCCAATACGGAAATGTTTAACCCCACACACGAAACAAAGCTAGAAATGACCACCGGAGGAGAACGAAGCGCCGGAATGCAAAACGGACAACGGGGAAAATGCTCGAATGCATGAGACGAACACGTATGCAAATGCAATGCACATGATGACATGCTATGAGATGCATGACAACGACAACAACACACGGAGACAAAACCCGAACCCGAGGAACTAAATATAACTTAACGCCGGAAATGGCAAGAGTTGGAGTAAAAATTGGGAAAGTTACATCCGGGGTGTTACATTGTCGTAGTGCTTAGGCGAAGCCCTACGTCGGTAACTTCATCATCACCGTCCCCACACCGTCGTGCCGACGAAACTCTCCCTCGGCCTCAGCTGGATCTAGAGTTCGAGGGACGTCACCAAGCTGAACATGTGCAGATCGCGGAGGTGGCGTGCGTTTGGTACTTGATCGGTTGGATCGCGAAGACGCTTGACAACATCAACCGCGTTACTTAACGCTTCCTCTTTCGTTCTACGAGGGTACGTGGACACACTCTCCCCGCTCGTTGCTATGCTTCTCCTAGATAGATCTTGCGTGATCGTAGGCAAAATTTTGAAACACTACGTTCCCCAATAATGGTATTAGAGCCAGGTCCAGATGTTATATGCACAAGTAGAACACAAAGGAATTGTGTGCGTGGGTATATACATATTGCTTGCCGTCACTAGTTGTTTCTTGATTCAGCGGTATTGTTGGATGAAGCGGCCCGGACCGACATTACATGACTGCGGTCATGAGACTTGTTCTACCGACGTGCTTTGCACATAGGTGGCTGGCGGGTGTCTGTTTCCCCAACTTTAGTTGAATCGGATTCAATGAACAGGGTTCTTTCTGAAGATCAAAAAGAAATCACTATACCACGTTGGTTTTTATGCCGTAGGTAAGAACGGTTCTTGCTAAGCCCATAGTAGCCACGTAAAACTTGCAACAACAAAGTGGAGGACATCTAGCTTGTTTTTGAAGGGCATGTTGTGATGCGATATGGTCAAGACGTGATTATATAAATTGTTGTATGAGATGATCATGTTTTGTAACAGTTATCGGCAACTGGCAGGAGCCATATGGTTGTCGCATTATTACATGAAATGCAATCGCCATGTAATTGATTTACTTTATCACTAAGCGATAGCCATAGTCGTAGAAGCAATAGTTGGCGAGACGACAACGATGCTTTGATGGAGATCAAGGTGTCAAGCCGGTGACGATGGTGATCATGTGGTGCTCTGGAGATGGAGATCAAAGGCACAAGATGATGATGGCAATATCATATCACTTATTTGATTGCATGTGATGTTTATTCTTTATGCATCTTATTTTTCTTAGTTCGGCGGTAGCATTATAAGATGATCTCTTACTAAATTTCAAGGTATAAGTGTTCTCCTTGAGTATGCACCGTTGCGACAGTTCGTCGTGCCGAGACACCCTGTGATGATCAGGTGTTATAAGCTCTACGTTCACATACAACGGGTGCAAGCCAGTTTTGCATACGCAGAATAATCGGGTTAAACTTGATGAGCCTAGCATATGCAGATATGGCCTCGGAACACTGAGACCGAAAGGTCGAGCGTGAATCATATAGTAGATATGATCAACATAGTGATGTTCGCCATTGAAAACTACTCCATCTGATGTGATGAGCAGACATGGTTTAGTTGATATGGATCACGTGATCACATAGATGATTAGAGGGATGTCTATCTAAGTGGGAGTTCTTAAGTAATATGATTAATTGAACTTTAATTTATCATGAACTTAGTACCTGATAGTATTTGCATATCTATATTGTAGATCAATTGCTCGCGTATAGCTTCCCCGTTTTGTTTATGATATGTTCCTAGAAAAAACTATGTTTAAAGATGTTAGTAGCAATGAGGTAGACTAGCTCCGTGATATGAGGATTATTCTCATTGCTCCACAAAAGAATTATGTCCTTAATGCACCGCTAGGTGACAGACCTTTTGTAGGAGCAAATGCAGACGTTATGAACGTTTGACAAGCTCGGTATGATGACTACTTGATAGTTTAGTGCGCCATACATTACGGCATAGAACCGGGACTTCAAAAACATTTTGAACACCATGGAGCATATGAGATGTTCCAAGAGCTGAAATTGGTATTTCGGACTCATCCTGTGTTAAGAGGTATGAGACCCCTGACAAGTACTTTGCCTACAAGATGGAGGAGAATAGCTCAGCGAGTAAGCGTGTGCTCAGAATGTCTGAGTACTACAATCACTTGAATCAAGTGGGAGTTAATCTTCCAGATAAGATAGTGATTGACAAAGTTCTCTAGTCACTATCACCAAGTTACTAGAACTTCATGATGAACTATAATATGCAAGGGATGACGGAAACGATTCCCAAGCTCTTCGCGATGCTGAAATTGGCGAAGGTAGAAATCAAGAAAAAGCATCAAGTGTTGATGGTCGACAAGACCACTAGTTTCAAGTAACAGGGCAAGGGAAAGAAAGGGAACTTCAAGAAGAATGGCAAGCAAGTTGCCACTCGCATGAAGAAGCCCAAAGCTAGACCTAAGCCTGAAACTGAGTGCTTCTACTGCAAAGGGAATGTTCACTGGAAGCAGAGCTACCCCAAATACTTGGCGGATAAGAAGGATGGCAAAGTGAACAAAAGTATATTTGATATACATGTTATTGATATGTACTTTACTTGTTTTCATAGTAACTCCAGGGTATTTGATACCGGTTCAGTTGCTAAGATTAGTAACTTGAAACAGGAATTACAAAATGAACAGAGACTAGTTGAGGGCGAGGTGATGATGTGTGTTGGAAGTGATTCCAAGGTTGATAAGATCACCATCGCATACTCCCTCTACCTTCGGGATTAGTATTGGAACTAAATAAATGTTATTTGGTGTTTGCGTTGAGCATAAATATGATTGGATCATGTTTATTGCGATCCGATTATTCATTTAAGTCAGAGAATAATTGGTGTTCTGTTTACATGTATAAAACCTTCTATGGTCTTACATCCAATGTAAATGGTTTACTGAATCTTGATCATAGTGATACACATAATATTGATGCCAAAAGATGCAAAGTTAATAATGATAGTGCAACTTATTTATGGCACTGCCGTTTAGGTCATATTGGTGTAAAGCACATGAAGAAACTCCATGTTGATGGACTTTTGGAATCACTTGATTATGAATCATTTGATGCTTGCGAACCATGCCTCATGGGCAAGATGACTAAGACTCCGTTCTCCGGAACAATGGAGCGAGCCACTGACTTATTGGAAATAATACATACCGATGTATGCGGTCCATTGAGTGTTGAGGCTCGCGACGGGTATCATTATTTTTTGACCTTCATAGATGATTTGAGAAGATATGAGTATATCTACTTAATGAAACACAAGTCTGAAACGTTTGAAAAGTTCAAAGAATTTCAGAGTGAAGTGGAGAATCATCGTAACAAGAAAATAAAGTTTCTATCATCTGATCACGGAGATGAAATATTTGAGTTACGAGTTTGGCCTTCAGTTGAAATAATGTCGAATAGTTTCACAACTCACGCCACTTGGAACACCACAGCGTAATGGTGTGTCCGGACATCACAACCGTACTTTATTAGATATGGTGAGATCTATGATGTTTCTTACCGATTTACCACTATCGTTTCGGGGTTATGCATTAGAGACAGCTGCATTCACGTTAAATAGGGCACCATCTAAATCCGTTGACACGACACCGTATGAACTATGGTTTGGCAAGAAACCAAAGCTGTCGTTTCTTAAAGTTTGGGGTTGTGATGCTTATGTGAAAAAGTTTCAAACTGATAAGCTCGAACCCAAATCAGATAAATGTGTCTTCATAGGATACCCAAAAGAAACTATTGGGTACACCTTCTATCATAGATCGAAGGCACGATATTCGTTGCTAAGAATGTATCCTTTCTAGAGAAGGAGTTTATCTCGAAAGAAGTGAGTGGGAGGAAAGTAGAACTTGATGAGGTAATTGTACCTTCTCCCGAATTGGAAAATGGTTCATCATAGAAATCAGTTCCAGTGATGCCTACACCAATTAGTGAGGAAGTTAATGATGATGATCATGAAACTTCAGATCAAGTTACTACCGAACCTCATAGGTTAACCAGAGTACGATCCGCACCAGAGTGGTACGGTAATCCTGTTCTAGAGGTCATGTTACTTGACCATGCCGAACCTACGATCTATGAGGAAGCGATGATGAGCCCAGATTCCGCAAAATGGCTTGAGGCCATGAAATCTGAGATGGGATCCATGTATGAGAACAAAGTATGGACTTTGATTGACTTGCCCCATGATCGGTGAGCCATTGGGAATAAATGGATCTTCAAGAGGAAGACGGACGCTCATAGTAGTGTTACTATCTACAAAGCTCGAATTGTCGCAAAAGGTTTTCGACAAGTTCAAAGTGTTGACTACGATGAGATTTTCTCACTCGTATTCATGCTTAAAAGTCTCTCTGAATCATTTTAGCAGTTGCCGCATTTTATGAAATCTGTCAAATGGATGTCAAAATTGTATTCCTTAATGGATTTATTAAAGAAGAGTTGTATATGATGCAACCAGAAAGTTTTGTCGATCCTAAAGGTGCTAACAAAGTGAGCAAGCTCTAGCGATCCATTCATGGACTGGTGCAAGCCTGTCGGAGTTGGAATATACGCTTTGATAGTGTGATCAAAGCATATAGTTTTATACAGACTTTTGGAGAAGCGCTTATTTACGAGAAAGTGAGTGGGAACCGCTACAGCCTTTCTGATAAGTATATGTGAATGACATATTGTTGATCGGAAATGATGTAGGATTTTCTGGAATGTATAAAGGAGTGTTTGAAAGGAGTTTTTCAAAGAAAGACCTCGGTGAAGCTGCTTACACATTGAGCATCAAGATCTATAGAGATAGATCAAGACGCTTGATAAGTTTTTTCAATGAGTACATACCTTGATATGATTTTGAAGTAGTTCAAAATAGAACAGTCAAAGAAGGAGTTCTTGCATGTGTTGCAAGGTGTGAAGTTGAGTAATGACTCAAAACCCGACCACGGCAGAAAATAAAAAGAGAATGAAAAGTCATTCCCTATGCCTTAGTCATAGGTTCTATAAAGTATGCTATGCTGCGTACCAGATCTATTGTGTACCTCACCATGAGTTTGGCAAGAGGTTACAATAGTGATTCAGGAGTGGATCACTGGACAGCGGTCAAAATTATCCTTAGCGGAATAAGGAAATGTTTCTCGATTATGGAGGTGACAAAGAGTTCGTCTTAAAGAGTTACGTCGATGAAAACTTTGATACCGATGTGGATGACTCTAAGTCTCGATCTAGATACATATTGAAAGTGGGAGCAATTAGCTAGAGTAGCTCCGTGCAGAGTATTGTAGACATAGAAATTTGCAAAATACATACGGATCTAAATGTTGCAGACCCGTGGACTAAACTTCCTCTCATAGGCAAAACATGATCATACCTTATTACTCTTTGGGTGTTAATCACATAAGCGATGTGAACTAGATTATTGGCTCTAGTAAACCCGTTGGGTATTAGTCACATGAAGGTGTGAACTAATCACATAAAGATGTAAACCATGGGTGTGAAATCACATAACGATGTGAACTAGATTATTGACTCTTGTGCAAGTGGGAGACTGAAGGATATATGCCCTAGAGGCAATAATAAAGTTGTTATTTGTATTTCCTTATATCATGATAAATATTTATTATTCATGCTAGAATTGTATTAACCGGAAACTTAGTACATGTGTGAATACATAGACAAACAAAGTGTCCCTAGTATGCCTCTACTAGACTAGCTCGTTAATCAAAGATGGTTAAGTTTCCTAGCCATAGACATGTGTTGTCATTGATGAATGGGATCACATCATTAGAGAATGAGGTGATGGACTAGACCCATCTGTTAGCTTAGCACTATGATCGTTTAGTTTATTGCTATTGCTTTCTTCATGACTTATACATGTTCCTATGACTATGAGATTATGCAACTCCTGAATACCGAAGGAACACTTAGTGTGCTATCAACGTCACAACGTAACTGGATGATTATAAAGATGCTCTACAGGTGTCTCTGATGGTGTTTGTTGAGTTGGCATAGATCGAGATTAGGATTTGTCACTCCGATTGTCGGAGAGGTATCTCTGGGCCCTCTCGGTAATGCACATCACTACAAGCCTTGCAAGCAATGTGACTAATGAGTTAGTTGCGGGATGATGCATTACGGAACGAGTAAAGAGACTTGTCGGTAACGAGATTGAACTAGGCATGAGGATACCGACGATCGAATCTCGGGTAAGTAACATACCGATGACAAAGGGAACAACGTATGTTGTTATGTGGTTTGACCGATAAAGATCTTCGTAGAATATGTAGGAGCCAATATGAGCATCCAGGTTCCGCTATTGGTTAGACCGGAGATGTGTCTCGGTCATGTCTACATAGTTCTCGAACCCGTAGGGTCCGCACGCTTAACGTTCGATGACGATTTGTATTATGAGATATGTGATTTGATGTACCGAAGGTTGTTCGGAGTCCCGGATGAGATCATGGACATGACGAGGAGTCTCGAAATGGTCGAGATGTAAAGATTGATATATTGGAAGGATATATTCGTACATTGGAAAGGATTCGAGTGATTCGGGTATTTTTCGGAGTACCGGAGAGTTACGGGAATTCGCCGGGCAAAGTAGTGGGCCTTAATGGGCCATATGGGAAAGGAGACACTGGTAGAAAAAGGGCCTATAGTCCCGATTCGTAAGGGCCTTTAGTCCCGGTTCAGGAACCGGGACTAAAGTGTCAGTACTAATACCTCCCCCCTTTAGTCCCGGTTCAATCCAGAACCGGGACTAAAGGCCCTCCACGTGGGCAGTGCGTAGAGCTCAGTCAGGAGACCCTTTGGTCCCGGTTGGTGGCACCAACCGGGACCAATAGGCATCCACGCGTCAGCACTTCTGTGGCTGGGGTTTTTGTTTTTTTTGAAAGGGGGGGGGGTTGGGGGTTTTGGGGGGTTAATTTAGGTGTTTCATATATTGTGTTAGCTAGTTATAATTAATAGAGAGAAGTGTCCTCTGTTATGTCCGTGCTTGGTCGACGCTACGTACTATACGTACGTATATAGAGAGGACAAGACACGCTAGCTAGCTAGTAAGCAAGCGAAGGGAACAGAAGATCGTCATGAACATATATGCATATAAACAGAGAGAAGTGATATCGACCACCTCTCCTTCTCCGAGAGATTGGTCGAACAACAAGTTCTCGTATATCTATCTGACACTACCGGCTACATATATACAATAATTATCTCTTACAAATATAATCATACGGACTCAGGGTCCACATAGAATTCTCCGTCTTCAGGGATCACGTGGTCAAGAAAGAATGCCGCCAATTCCTCTTGAATTCCTCGCATGCGAGCTGGTGCTAGGAGTTCATCCCGCTTCCGAAACATCTAATTTAAAGAAGGGGGTCAATACATATATATATATATATATATATGAATGAATGAAAGAAAGAAACTCAACACAAATGATGGTAATAAATAAAATTGTGAATGTTGTTATTTACGTACTTCATATTGTTCGTCAGTGTAGCCCCGCTCACAGGTCGTGTGGCGGATGGACTCGCAAACATAGTATCCACAGAAATCATTCCCTTGTTGCTGCCACAACCACTTTACAAGAAATAGAGGTTAATCAAACTGATAAGCAAGAATGCCAAATGGTATTGATGAAACTAGCGCTTGAATGACT